>NC_138202.1:139182152-139417152 GCF_964194415.1 Vipera berus
CTGATACAAGTTAACTACTTGTAATGTATAGGAAATCTATATCCGGGATCTAAGTAGCTTAAAATCTTAATTTTATGAGGAAAATAGAAATAACTGACACATATATCAAGTTCACACTCTAATATTCTTTGAAGTAAGCCATCAAAGCTAATCTATACAGTAAGGTAGATTTATTCTGGTCCAGGAGCTCTTTACACTCAAAATATGCACATATTCTCTGCTCAGTCGGTTAGAATCATCACTGCATTTTGTCTAAAGGGAACTCTGAAGAAGTTACTGAATTTCTTGAAAAAGGAAGCTGGTGCAATTCATGTTCACTAATGGAACAAAAGAATCTATATTGTGCTACCATCTCTGAGTCTTGCCTTCAAGTACTAGGATTCCTCAGTAAAAACAATGCCACTAAGCTTCAAAATACTTCTGGGTAGAAAACTCAAAATTGGGCTGCCTAATTATAGGAAAACAGACTATGAAGTTTGGTATTTGTCTTGCCTTTAAGATAGCAGCAGGTAACTACTTTTTTCTATGAAGGGCTGTTAACCCAGAGAGACAGAGACAGAGCAAATCTATAGTTATTCCTTATCCCAGTGTGAGAACTACCTACTAACCTTTCCTGAATGCATGTCTTCATATCTATACCTGTATCTCAGCATCCTACCACAGCTGCGAGATCTCTCTGGAAGGACAGTTTTGCCTAATATTCCGCCTCAAGATACTGCACACAAATCATGTAGTGTGCATAAATGTGTCTCAGGGTCTGAAATGCTGGAAATTTTGTGACTCCGGTCTGCTGTGATTGCTGCCTTCAGTCTGGCCCCTGTCCACTTCACCTGCCCCCCCAATCCTGTTTTGGAATTGTTGGGGATTGAATTTGTTGCTTACAATCTCATTTTGCCTCTTGGTTGATTGAGCAGTTGTCTAATCGATGGGCAAGCAAGCATGCCCTTTTGAGATTCCCACTGGCTATGTTACTCTTATTGTAGGAAAGTGTGATCGGAAAAACTCACTTCCTTGGATTGCTGTGTTTTTTCTTTCTCTTTTTCTGTGGTAGACTTGTTGACCTAATATGTCATTGAGCAAACTGTTAAGACTTTTTTTTTAAAAAAGCAATAATATAAAAGCCTTAATTTGGTTGCCACAACTGGTAGAATGGTCAGTGAGATGGGCCAGAGGGTAGAAAGCCCTCAGATACATTGAGAAACTAATCCCTGGGTGAAGGCGAATAATGAGTAATATTTAGATTGGATGCCTAACAATGGTGTGTTGTAGGGGCAGCAAAATTTAGGGAACATGATTTCCTGAAAACTCTGGACTTCTAAGGAAAATATGAAAAATGTGGGGATGTGGCAGTCGAACAAGTTTGAACCCAATAGATCAGGGGTGTCAAACTCAATTTCATTGAGGGCCGCATCAGCATTGCAGTTGCCCTCAGGGGGCCAGGTGGGCGTGGGCTGGGTGGGCATGGCCTACTGGGTGGGCATGGCTAGAGTGCGTATGGCCTACTCGGTGGGCATGGCCAGCTCTACATCGTTCGCATCAAGGGTGCCTATGGGGGCCTGGGCAGGAGTGGGACAGATCTGAGGGTCTCTGGCAGAAGGAGGGACTCTGGGCCAGGGCCAAGGCAGTGGGGGCCGTTCCCTCACTGTTTCCAGGATGGCTTCGCGGGCCACATGAAACCACTTCGCGGGCCGGATCTGGCCCCCGGGCCTTGTGTTTGACAAGTCTGCAATAGATTAATCCAGAACCAATAATCCATGGAGCATGTAGTATTTCCATGTTTGACTTTGAGTCTCTTAAGCTAAGACAGACAATTCACAATTAAAGAATATGTGTACCTCATATGTAATGCTTTTTCTTTAAAAAAAAATTCTTGGAATTTCCCATTGTTCGCTGCCAGAATTCAGCAGCATTTTACCAACAGTAGGTCCATACTTTTTGTGGAATTTGAGGAAAGTGATTTGGGGAAACAAATAAACCAACCAAACATTTATAGGGATTTAATCTTTAAAAACTAAGAAGCAAAAACTATGTAACAAAAACCACTTTTAAACATTTCACTTTTATGATGTACTATAATACAGTTTTCACTTGTTTCCTGTTTATTCACTTTTAGCTTTGATTATACTAGTATTTGTAAGCTTGGTATGACTATTACCTAAGAGAGTTATCATGTGAATTCAAGGTTGTTTGAATTTAAGAGGACGATGAAAAGAACTTCATTAATAAATGAAGTGAAAAAAGATTGCCTGTGAAACTAAGGAAAATGTAAATGGTGTAATAGGTTTGAATAAGAGTCATCTGATCTTGTGCAGTGGAGTTAACAAATATGTGCAAGGAAGTGAAGGTGTAAGTCGAATTATGGACAGAAAGAAAGTAAAAGAAAAAGCATGTACAAGTATGAATTTACAGCTTGGTGACAGTTGCATGTTATGCTTCTTTGAATGTTGTTGATAATGATGATGATGACAACACAGGGATGAGTTTTAAGACAGATTGCGCAACATACTGAATGAATGTGATCTAGGAAAAAGTTATTCTGCTTGATGACAGAATAACAAAGACATCTGTACCATGTTTATGTTGCCGTTCCATTTGGTCTACTAATCATTGGCTCCCATCTTGCCATATTTAATCCTGAGAGGTTCTGGATATGGGTCAAACTATTTTCTGGAAATTCAAGAGTGTTTTCTTGGAAACTTAAAAGAAAAGGGGAAAAAAACTAGACTGAATGTAGACTACAGGAAGAGAAAATATGAGTCCTGTATGAAAGGACAGATTAATTTCCCAACAGAATGCATAGAAAACTGCTGGGGAGACAGTAAAAATAATTATGTTATATAAGTTTGTTCAGGTATCCTAATGGGAAATATGAAAAAGGATGCTTGAAGAAATTATGAGGTGAAAGGGTGCATATAAGAAAAATTCACATAAAAGAATAATTGTTGCAAAAAATAAAGATGAGAGCTCTTGCTAAATCTATATACCGTATATACTTGAGTATAAGCCGACTCGAGTATAAGCCGAGACCCCCAATTTCACCCCCCAAAAACTGGAAAAAGTTATTGACTCGAGTATAAGCCGATCTGCCGTTCTGCAAGCCTCCGCCGCCAGCGGAGGCTGGATCCGCGCTCTGCAAGCCTCTGCCGCCAGCAGAGGCTCGATCCGCCATTTTGCAAGCCTGAATACACAGGAATACCCTGTGTGGCCGCGGCTCTCGGGGAAGCCCTGGCTGTCCGCTTCCTCGCTCCACGCTGCCATTCGGGGCCCGCGCGTTCCCCAGGCAAATCGCGGCGCCCAGCAGGCGAGGAAACACGCCCGCTCCAGTTGCCCCCCCTTCCCTCAGGAGACGCGAAGCAAGTGACCGCCCGGAGCTTACCGAGGACTTGCGTGCGGCCGAGGCTTCGGTGCTTCCAGGATCGCGCGCACCTCTCCCAAGCCGCCGCCGTCCGGAGACCTGCCGAAGTTTGGGGAGGTTTGGGGAGGTGCGCGCGCACCTCCCCAAACCTCCCCAAACGTCGGCAGGTCTCCGGACCTCCGCGCCCTGCCTGCCTGCTTCTTTCCGCTGCAGAAAGAAGCAGGCAGGCAGGGTGCGGAGGTCCGGAGACCTGCCGACGTTTGGGGAGGTTTGGGGAGCCCAAACCTCCCCAAACCTCCCCAAACTTCGGCAGGTCTCCGGACGGTGGTGCCTTGGGAGAGGTGCGCGCGATCCCGGAAGCACCAAAGCCTCAGCCGCGCACAAGTCCTCGGTAAGTTTTTTTGTTGACTGGAGTATAAGCCGAAGTGGAATTTTTCAGCCCAAAAAGTGGGCTGAAAAATTCGGCTTATACTCAAGTATATACGGTATAAGGGAAAAGACAGCGAAGCATGCAAAGATGGCAAGGAATTGTTAAGATTAAAGTGGCCATGCAAATATATAAGTGATTTTGATGAAGAATTTAAAAACGTGCTTTGACTGAAACAAAGTGATGAAATGATTTGGGGTGAAACTGAAAGAAGGGAATATTGGAAAGATTATTTTAGAGTTTTGTATTGGAATGATAGTGAATGAATGCTGTAAGTCTTCAAGAAAAAAAAGTCAAAAAGAAAGTCAAAAGTGCTGTGAAAATTATGGAAAATTGTTAGGATTGAAGATGTAGACTGTATTAACTCGAGACGTGTTAAAATATGGATGTGCTTTGTTTGGGAGAGGTTGTATGATTTATTTAAAGTACATTTGAATACTGCATCTGTAACTGATGACTGGAATTATTGTTCCTTTATACAAAAGGAAAGAAAATAAGAATGGATGCAAAATGATGGAAGATTAGTATATCTGGAAAGGAAAGGTGAATAAGAGGTGATAGCAAATTTTTCAAAGTATGGTTTTTATGCTGGGCAGATGGTGCGTAGATCATTGTATGTGGGTGTGTTTAAGAGATCTTTTATAAATGTATGAATATGAGAATGAAAGCTTATTGTATGTTTATTTATTTAGACAAAGGGTATAAAACTGAACAGGCTTAGATTATGGTTCAATTTGAGTAATTACAGAGTTGAAGTTTGCTTGCAGAATGTGATAAGAGCTTTTAGAAGATAGAAGAGTGGTACTTACAACTGTATCTCTAAACTAGACAACCCATGCCTCCGGTGGATCATTATTTCAAAGATATTTCCTTAATTAAACAGAGAAACAGAACAGCCATGGTTGGGTAAAAAAACAGTGGGAGCGGGAGCGATTTGCGACTTCCTGCAGCCTTCCCCACTGAGTTTCCTGGTGGAAACATCACAAATCTTCCTCCTTCCCTCCCTCCTTGAAAGTTTATAACTGGTTTGATATAAATTAGATTAGTTAGTCCTCCTTCTCTTGTTTTCTTCGGCTTACTACTGCATTTTCTTTTTCTGCTATGTGCAAAACATCATTCACTCTTAAAGAGAAATTGCATGATTAGTATAAATGTTTTTTTTTTTGCACATGACTTCTGTTGGCCTCTGAAATAAGAAACAAGTTCTCTTTTTCATCTTCTGAGCTCTTATTCACCTTCTAGTTCTAAAAGTTCTGACTAAGGAAGTTGCAGACGTGATAGAAATGACCTGGATTGAACCAGTTCTTGGAACACTGCGCTCTGATCTGCAGCTTCATTATATGTTCTACTTTTCTGTTTGTTTCATGATGAAAACAGATGTTAGCCTTATTAACATCCTTAAGTTCTCTTATTCTTTTTCTGTTTTAGGTCACTGGGGACGATGTATTGGTGACTGTGGTTCAGGTGGTGTTCAGAGCCGAGTTGTGTGGTGTGTACACTCAGAAGGCTGGACAACCCATCATTCAAACTGTGAACAAAGTGATAGACCTGAATGCCAGAGGAGTTGCTTTAAAATATGTGATTGGCACCTTGAACTCTTTGAGTGGGAAGTTTCAGAATGGAGCATATGCGTTCTAGTCCCTTTTGCCCACGGTGAAGTCAAACCAAGGACTTCAGAGTGTGTAACTGCACAACATGGATTACAACACAGAACTGTGCAATGCATACAAAAGTTGAATAGAACAGTGGTTGTGAATGAGATTTGTGGATATTTTGTTCCTCAGCCATCAACGGAACAAGCCTGTCTAATACCTTGCCCACGAGATTGCGTCGTATCTGAATTTTCTTCCTGGTCTGAATGTAGCAAACATTGTGGAAAAAGTATACAGCATAGAACCCGTTTCATTATTGCTCCTCCACTCTACGGTGGAAGCAGATGTCCAAATCTCACTGAGTCCAGGGTCTGTGAGGTTTCCATGTCTTGTCCTCATGAGGAAGAGGAATATTCCTACAGTCTTAAAGTCGGACCTTGGAGTAAATGCCGGTTGCCTCATCTGAAAGAGCTCAACACGGTTGGGAGAACTATCCTGGATTTCAGCTCAGATTCAATAGAGCGAAGCACTTTTAAGCTTGAAATGGTTGAAAATTTGCAACATTCTCACAAATTGAGATCCCACTACAGTTCCAGGGCTTGGGATATAGAAATTGGTTATCAAACAAGGCAGGTGAGGTGTACAAGAAATGATGGAAAAAATGCTATATTGAGGTAAGTCCTCTTTATTCATGACAAGTCTTTTCTTGAAAGGCAGTTATGTTCCCTAGTGGGAAGAGCTGTTTTCTATTGGAGCAGCCTACCGTGGGAAGATGGAGGACCATCTGCTGCCAATTATGTGAGCAGAGGGTGAACAGCCACCTGTCAAGGTTACAGTAGCAGAGAACAGAGAGCTTGGCTACCTTGTCTTCAAGATCCTTTTCAATGTTGTGTTTTTCTTATTCTATCTGTTTTTGTGTACCATGTCTATATTCTGCAATTTTCAGGAATATTTTTATATTTAGTCTTATATAAATAGTAGAGGGTAATCAGGTTCACATAGTTCAGAGAGATAGTACCTTTAAATGTTTCTCCTTTTGGGGGGGCAGAATTTCAACCCATATTTTCTGCTAAAGGGAGCAGATAGCATTCATTGCCTACAGCAATTACAAAGCCATTTCAGATATTTCAAATCACTCGACTGCTGATTATCAAAAGAGACACAGATGCATGGAAGAAGTAATTCAAATAATTTTTACCCATTTATGATTACCAAAGATTCATAAGAGCAGAAGACCTGAAATACTTTCTATTGCAGTTGTGTCATACATGACACAGACAAAGTGGGAAATTTTTCTTTCTTTCTTTAATAATACTGTTACTGAAGTTTATAGATACAAAGATAAAAACTAATAAAAATAAAAAATGCAGAGAAAAAAGAAAAAATGAAAAAGATATATTGTTAAGTTTTATATATATATTCTTTTTGGAAATTCTTAACGGACTTTTGCTGATTAGGATTGAATCATCAGGCTTTATAATTTGTTTATTAATAAGATGAAAAAGATGATAGATCGATGATAGATCGATGATTAGATAGATAGATAGATAGATAGATAGATAGATAGATAGATAGATAGATAGATAGATAGACAGACAGACAGACAGACAGACAGACAGACAGACGGACAAACTTCCCCCTCCACCAAACAACATTATCTTTTCTGTAACCTATTACCTTCTGTGATATGTCAAAAAAAAATCTTCCACCTGTATCTGATCAACATATATTTATTACAAATGTCTGTATACAAGCACGTGCAGACACACACACATATATGCAAACATATATATACAACTTGAGCAAAGAAATTTGTTTTATATTCCAATCCTTTATATTTAACATAGTAATTTACCAATTTATCTGCAAAGTCTTCAGAGAGGAATTCTGTGGTGCTGATCCATTTATTGGAACCTTGTTCTGATGTGCTTGCCTTCAGCCCTGAAAATCTTCTTTGCTTCTTCAGGGGGAAAAAAAGTTTTTCTTTCTCTTTCATACCATTGGGACAAGTAAGGTTGTTTGGAAGGGGATTTAAAACAATAAAAGAAGCAGTTTTCCCTAAAAGAGATGAAGAAGGTTGCTAATTTGGACAACTTTAAAAGACAATTCAGGGAGAATAGGTCTATCAAAATATTTTGGTCTTGAAGATTCAAGATCAAACTCACTTAGAATCAGAATCAGAATAGAGTAGAGCTGGAAGGGGCCTTGTTGTCTAGTCCAGCCCCTTGCTCAAGCAGGAGATCCTACACCATTTTAGACAAGTGTCTGTTCAGTCTGTTCTTAAAAATCTCAAGTGATGAAGCACCCACAACTTCTGACTGCAAGCTGTTCCACTGGTTAATTGTCCTCATGGTTAGGAAGTTTTTCCTTAATTCCAGGTTGCTTCTCTCCTTGATTAGTTTCCATCCATTGTTTCTTGTCCTGCCCTCTGGTGCTTTGGAAAATAAATTGACCCCCTCCTCTTTGTGGCAGTCTCTCAAATACTGGAATACTGCTATCATAGTCCTTCTTTTCTCTAGACTAGTCAAGCCCAAATCCTGCAATCTTTCTTCATAAGTTTTAGTCTCCAGGCCTTTAATCATCTTAGTTGCTCTTCTTTGCAACTTTTCCAAAGTCTCAACATCTTTTTTGTAATGTGGTGACCAAAAGTGGATGCAGTGTTCTAGGTGTGGCCTTACTAAGGCTTTATAAAGTGGTACTAATACTTCATATGATTTTGATTCTATGCCTCTGTTTATACAACCAAGGATTGTATTAGCCTTTTTGGCTGCTGCCACACACTGCTGACTCATGTTTAAGTGATCATCCACTAGGACTCCAAGATGCCTCTCACAGTTACTGTTTTTGAGCCAGGTTTCACCTAATCTGTACTTGTATCTTCGGTTTTTCCTGCCCAGGTGTAAAACCTTGCTTTTCTCCACATTAAATTTCATTTTGTTGGATAGGACCCATAACCAGTGAACAATTAACTAGTGTACGATTAACCAGGGAACAATTAACCAGTGGAACAGCTTGCCTTCAGAAGTTAGGGGTGCTTCATCGCTGGAGTTTTTTAAGAAGAGACTGGACAGCCACTTGTCTCAAATATAGGGTATAGGGTCTCCTGGTTGAACAGGGGGCTGGACTAGAAAACCTCCAAGGTCACTTCCACCTCTATTCTGATTGATTCATTGATTCATTCTTTCCTCCAGGACAGTGGCAGTCTTCCTCCAAATTCTAATTATAGTGGAACAATGGTGGGAGAAGTTTATGTTACCATAGCTTGGATCGGAATACCCCAAAGGAATCTGGTTGGGCATAGAGAGATACTAAATGTTGCATGAGGATGGACTCTTACGTATATTAATACTGGAAATTAATAGGAATGTTGAAGATGGAACTGTACCATGTATAGAAATGAATCTTTAAAGAAATAAACCTTGCTTGGGCCACTGCATGGAGATCGCCTGTAAGTTGACAGGCTAAAAAAAGAAATATACATTTTTGTATGGTATGCTAACCTGACAATTTAGAGTGAATCAATGTTCATGCCAATCTAATATTTATTTATTTATTTATTTATTTATTTATTTATTTATTTATTTATTTATTTATTTATTTATTTATTTATTTTTATATACCGCCCTTCTCCCGAGGGACTCGGGGCGGTGTACAGAGTAAGGTGGGTATACAATTAAACAATAGTAAAAAACGATAGTAAAAACAAATGAAACCCCAAGAGCTATCAGGCCAGGCCGGACTGCTGGAACAGGTAAGTTTTTAAGTCGCGCCGGAAGGTGCGAAGGTCGGGGGGCCATCCGGATTTCAGTAGGCAAGCAGTTCCAGAGGGTTGGGGCACCCACTGAGAATGCCCTCCCCCTGGGGGCCACCAGCCGGCATTCTTTGAGCGGTGGCACCCTGAGGAGGCCCTCTCTGTGGGAGCGCACAGGACGGAGGGGTGTTGACGTTGGCAGAAGGTGCTCCCGTAGGTAATCCGGACCCATGCTATGTAGGGCTTTGTATGTCATTGTTAGCACCTTGAATTTCACTCGGAAGGCAACCGGCAGCCAGTGCAGCTCACGGAGGAGAGGTGTGATATGGGAGTATCGGGAGGCCCCCAAAAGTGTTCGTGCAGCTGCACTCTGCACCAGTTGAAGCTTCCGAGTGGCTCTCAAGGGCAGCCCCATGTAGAGAGCGTTACAGTAGTCAAGGCGGGAGGTCACAAGTGCATGGGTGACTGTACGTAAGGCATCCAGGTCCAGATAAGGTCGTAGTTGGCGCACCAGTTGAACCCGAGTGAAGGCCCCCTTGGCCACAGCTCCTATGTGGTCTTCCAAGGATAACTGTGAGTCTAGGAGGACACCCAGGTTGCGGGCCCTATTAGCAGGGGGTAATAACTCATCCCCGATGTTAAGGGATGGAACGTTCTGAGTATCCTGGCATGCCGGTATGTACAGCCATTCAGTCTTGTCCGGGTTGAGTTGAAGCCTGTTCCTCCCCATCCATTCCCGGACCGCTTCCAGGCAACGGGACATCACGACGAGGGCATCACTGATGCTGTTTGGAGTTGAGATGAAAAGCTGGGTATCATCAGCATACTGATGGTACCCTACTCCAAAACCACGAATGATCTCACCTAGCGGTTTCATGTAGATGTTGAACAGGAGAGGCGAGAGAACCGACCCCTGAGGGACTCCACAAACGAGAGGCCTCGGAGTCGACCTCTGTCCTCCTGCCAACACCGACTGCGAGCGTCCCAGGAGGAAGGAGGAGAACCACCGCAGAACCGTGCCTCCCACTCCCAATCCCCTGAGGCGCCGCAGCAAGATACCATGGTCGATGGTATCGAATGCCGCCGAAAGGTCTAATAAGACTAGGACAGAGGAATGGCCCCTGTCCCGGGCCCTCCAGAGATCATTCATCAGAGTGACCAATGCCGTCTCCGTGCTGTAGCCCGGCCTGAAGCCCGATTGGTACGGGTCTAGATAATCCGCTTCCTCCAGGACCTGAGGAAGCTGATGCGCCACCACACTCTCAACAACCTTCGCAAGGAAGCGAAGGTTGGAGACTGGACGAAAGTTATTCAATGAAGCTGGGTCTAAGGTGGGCTTCTTGAGGAGAGGTCTCACCACCGCCTCCTTCAAGGAGGCGGGGAAGTGACCCTCCCTCAGAGAAGCAGAGATGACCGCCAGAAACCAGCCTCGTGTCCCCTCTCGGGCTGCATAAGCCAGCCAGGAAGGGCATGGGTCCAGTAAGCATGTGGAGGAGCTCAACCTCCTCATAATCCTGTCCACTTCCTTTGGAGTCACAGGATCAAATTCCTCCCAGATGACGTCGACAAGACTGTCCATGTCCTGTTCCTCAGACTCTGCCCAGTTGGAGTCCAGGCCGGTTCGAATCCGAGCGATTTTATCCAACAGATATTGGCCGAATTCCTCGGCTCGGCCCTGTAAGGATTCCTCTCTCACCTCTTGGTTCAGAAGGGAGCGAGTCACTCTGAACAGGGCAGCCGGGCGATTATCTGCGGACGCGATGAGGGTGGAAAAATAATTGGATCTCGCCACCCTCATCGCTGCGAGATAAGACCTGGTGAGGATTCTTAGTCGCAACCGGTCGGATTCGGATCGACTGGATCTCCAACGGCTCTCTAGGCCCCGTCTCTGACGCTTCATCTCCCGGAGCTCCGCAGTGAACCATGGGGCTCGCTGGGATCTGCGCCGGGTCAGGGGCCGCAGGGGTACAACTCGGTCAAGTGCCTCTGTGGCTGCCCTTTCCCAGGCTTCCACTAAGGCATCTGCCGAGCTGTGAGCAGAGAGTGCAGGTGGGTTCTCAAGCGCTGCCTGGAACCTATCCGGGTCCATCAGGCGCCTGGGGCGGTACCATCTGGTTGGTTCCGCGCACCCACGGCGGGGGGTGGCAAAGCGGAAGTCTAGCCGTAGGAGGTGATGGTCGGTCCATGACAGGGGCATAATGGTTGGGGAGCCCCCACCGAGATCATCACGCCACCGTCCAGATAAGAAAACCAAGTCGGGGTTGTGGCCTCCCTAATGATTCGGTCCTGAAATTATTTGCGACAGGTCCATGGCCGTCATGGAAGCCATGAACTCCCGAGCTAGTTCGGATGATCCTCCTAGGGACGGTAGGTTGAAGTCGCCCAAAACCATGAGTTTGGGGAATTCAACCACCAACCCCGAGAGGACATCGAGTAGCTTAGGCAGGGCTGCCGCTGCGCGATTAGGTGGAAGGTACGCCAGCAGCAGGCTCAACTGCGCCCCCGGACCGTATCTCAGAAAGAGACTCACACCCGACTATCTGAGGGACGGTGGTCTCCCGCGGGCTAAGGGTCTCCCTGATGATTACTGCCACTCCTCCGCCCCTACCATGGGCCCGAGGCTGGTGCAGCACCTGGAAACCAGATGGGCAGAGGTCAACCAGAGGGACACCACCCTCTGGGCCCAGCCAGGTTTCCGTGATGCAAGCCAGGTCCGCGCGCTCCCTCTCCACTAGGTCTCGAACAAGGGGAGCCTTGTTGGCAACGGACCTGGCATTTAGGTAGACCAGCCTGAGCTCAGGCGGCTGCACATCTCCACTCCCGGGTCCTCGGGGGAAGTACAGAGGGTCGGAGCATCTCACCGCTTGTAGAGAGCGGAGATGACCCTCCCGGTGTCGATACGGCCCTCTGCTTGTGCACCTTCTGCCGTTCCCTACCATCCTGGGAATTGGTTGTACGTCACCTCGCCACTGGGCTTTGTCGGCGACTGGACCCCGTTCCTCACCTTCGTGAACGGTCGTAGGCCTGGCCTGCGCTATGGTTGATGGAAGGGTCCCCTTCGCCGAACCACCATAGTCTTTTCCCACCCCCCTCCCTAACCCGACAAAGAACTTAACTAAGAACTTAATCAGGGGCCTCTTGTTGGTCTTATGCTGTAGGCCCCTGACCCTGCCCGGCCATCTCTCAGAGGCCCAATGGTCGGGCCCGTCATCGAGATTGGATGTAGCGAAGGCGGGTCGCACCCAGGAGAGGGGGGAATCCCTGAGGGCGTGCAGGTCTGTGCTGGAGTATTGGAGGAGCATAGAGTCACAAGGGTTTTTTGGAAGGCAGTCCCCTGGATGGAGAATCAGCAGGAGGGTCTAGTCGGGTAGGTGGGTATCTGGACCGTCACCCAGCCACTGCCACTTGGCTGGATGAACCCCAGAAGCAGGCCACTCCCCATCCTCTCACGATGGGTTGTGACTCTGCTTCCGGAGGTGGTCCAGAACCCACTCTGGGTGAAGCATACCCCATAGAGCTCTCCCCTCTATGGGGCTGCAGGTGTAGGTCAAGCCACTCTGCCACCGTGGCTTGCACCCAGGCCCATTAGATTGCCAATCTAATATTGCAAGTCATGTTATAGAGAAATGAAATTGATACATACACCAGAGTTTAGAGTTGGATTGTTTGCTATTAACTACCCAGACCATCGACCAAATAGTTGTTTACACTGAATCATCAATTTTTGCATTTTAGAGCTAAAAAACTTGGCTCTTATTTAAAAAAAAAATATAAGTTCCATAGTTGTAGAGTAGCTAGTAAGATTAATCTTTTTCACTACAATTTTTTGCCAAGCTCAGGGAAGATAATAATTCCATTAGTACAATGTCTATTACCATATTCAAGCTTCAAGCTTTTTTATAGAATGAGAACTTTAATAGAACTTTAACATTTCTGTCTGTCAATTTTTTCTGAGCTAATTTTCTTATCATTCCTGTATTGTAAATGTAGTAAGTAAATAAGTGCAAATAATAATTTGAATACAAAACTATTCTAACAGTAAGTAATGGGGAATGATAAGTAAAATAGCATTGATACCTAGTATTAAGTTATGTATAAAATATAACAAATGTTGAAGGCTGAAATAATGTAAGAGATCGGATCCCTCTCAATTTTTCTGGTTACCTTTATATGATCCCTTTATCTGACCTGTAATTCCCAAATCTCACAAGAAGAAAATAAGGATGGGGATAAAAGGAGTTTGCTAAAGTTACTGAAATATTTGCAGGACCAGTGAAATAGAAATGTATTTCTTAGTGTATGTGTGACCTTTTGTTTATTACACTGTATATATCTTCTTCTTCTTTTGGTGTGATTTAGGCAAAAGGCATGTTGTTTTGGTGCAAATTGTCCTGTAGCTTTTGTCTTACATAGAGTTAAAGAGATAGCGACCTTCCACTCTTGCTTGAATTATTCTGCAGTATTGTAATTGCACAGGAGTCTCTGGACTTAATTCCTGTATAGACCAGATTAATTTGCCATATGATTCATGGCTAGAGAAAGACATAAGCACACGTGTTAAAACCAAATCATTTTAAACAATGCTTTTGGCAGCATTTTTGTTCATTACTAGGGTAAAGATATATTTCAAGAGAAAAAGACCCTTGACAGGTAATCCATTCATGAATTCATGAACTCATTTTGGTGCAGATTTGAATTGTTTCCTCTTCTAGACCGGGTTCCGCATAGTTCTCACTTTTAAATCTTGAGGCTAGCTTACTTGGCACTTGCCTGACCATGATCCTGAATGATGCAGCTATCTAATAAGAAGGTTGGTAGAAGAGAGATTTTATCTTTTCTTTTCTGTAATATATGTTTGGACGTATCATTTTGCTATTTTCATTCTGCTTTTTGGAGTGCTGGAAATCATCTGTTATCAAAAGTCATTTCTCCACCCAGGGTCCTGAAACATATATTCCAAATCTCATTTCCAGTAGGTGAGGATGCTCATGCAAATACCAATCACTGCTTCCTTCCTTTGTCTGAAGTGAACTTTTTGGGCCTTGAAGCAAAAGAATGGAAGAAAGTAGTGATGATGGTGCTCTCAGGAATAAGAAAAACAAAGAGTACCTGTTCTGTTTGTTGTACTGCTATTAGCAGCGATATGAATAGGGGTGATTGCTTTGTTGAGTACCCCAGTTGCAACGCCCATCTCCTGTAGTAATGATAATATCCTTCAAACTGACAATATGAAGCATATGATAGTCAAGAAGAAGGTTCGAAGTGAATAGAGAGTGAAGAAGGTATTAAAGTCCAAACTCAATGGAGGAAATACCATGAAGGCAATTAATACTTGGAAAATGCCAGTCGTTCATACACCGCTGGAATAGTGTACTGGACTCAAGCAAAACTAAAAGCCTTAGATAGGAAGACCAGAAAAATAATAACAAAGTATTATTCATCCATGCAGCAAGGTTGATAGACTCTACTTACTAAGGAAAATAAGTGGACATGTTGCAACTACATTGGATGGTTAAAGAGGGAAACAAGGGGATTGGAAGAATATCTGAAGGATAGTGAAGAAGATGCATTGAAGATAGGCTTGCTGAGTACTGGAGAGACCAAACTGGCCAACAAGAATGAGCAAATGAAGAACTTGACAGGGGGATAAATAGGCCAAATCCAACCTAAATACCTGGCTAGCTTTGCAACGAACCATGATAATAATAATATTTTCAAACAAAGTATGTGAAAAATCTGTTTTTACATTTTTATGTAGCAAACATCAATTATATTAATTTCCAGTTTACAAAGCAGAAATGCCCCTTTAGTACCTTTGTAATTTTATGCTACATTTAGTGTAATTAACCTCACATTATATGTGATTAAATGCTGTGATCCTGTTACAAAATTGTGGCATCATGAGACCATTATACAGAGAGCGGCTATTGAGCTTGTCTCTCATTTCAAGAAATTTACACCCCAATCTTAATTATTTGAGGAAGAAACTTCTTAGGGGAAGTCTCATTTTCTGAATGACATTTGCACGGCCTACATACTTCAACTTTCCAAACAGCAGCTTTAAATCAATGAGACAGTAATATTGGAATCCTTTCAATGTTGCCAGGCTCTTACATTACTTCAAAGTAGTCCTTTAATTGACCCATCTGTATATTCTTGCTCCTGCGATGTCTCTTTGGTTTCCTTAATCTCTTCCACTATTTGGCAAGAGATAACAAATTGGGGATTGATAAAATGTAACTGGAGGACCTAATTATTATGGAGTAGTTGTAGTGGGGTTTTTTTTGGCTCTTTGGTGGTAACTCTTCAGGATTTGTTTTTAACAAAATGCTTTCTTATCACAGCCTTTGTATGCAAGAAGCCATCCCTTTGACCTTTCGCTCCTGCATTATGCCTAAAGACTGTGAAACATCAGACTGGTCTTCCTGGAGCTCCTGTTCAAAGACTTGTTATTACTCAGGGGATCTCTCACCAGGATTCCGCAGCAGAAGAAGGATTATAAAGCACATAGCTCTTGGAGCTGGGAGGGAATGTCCTGAAACCGAAGAGAGGGAAGCCTGCAATACTGGCAGTGGAGGAAAACACCTTCCGCCTTGCCCAAGGTATCCCATGCCTTTATATTTCTCTTATTTTGCCAGAGTTGATCTTCAGGTGCCTCTAGTGGTTTTAGGGTCCTACGGTTGGCGTCTTTGGATCTACTGAAGAACCAAAGAATGGACCCATGCACATTGTTATGAATATGACAGATACCCGAACGCTTGTCCTGCATGTATCTCAGGATGCTTTTTACGCTTTTGGTGTAGAGCAGGCATGTCAAACACAAGACCCGGTGGCCGCATCCGGCCCACGAAGTGGTTTCATGTGGCCCGCGAAGCCATCCTGGAAACAGTGAGGGAATGGCCCCCACTGCCTTGGCCCTGGCCCAGAGACCCTCCTTCTGCCAGAGACCCTCAGATCTGTCCCACTCCCGCCCAGGCCCCCATAGGCACCCTTGATGCAAACAATGTAGAGCTGGCCATGCCCACCCAGTAGGCCATATGCACTCTAGCCACGCCTACCCAGTAGGCCATGCCCACCCTGGCCATACCCACCCGGCCCCTTGAGGGCAACCGCAATGCTGATGCGGCCCTCAATGAAATTGAGTTTGACACCCCTGGTGTAGAGAATAAGGAAGATGATTTTGAAGGAGAAATGCAGGAACATTTGTTAAAGTCTAGAACAGTTAGATCGCATTTAGGAAGTGGCTCAGACAAAACTAATCCTACGGGTAGTCCTTGACTTGTAACCATTTGTTTAGTGGCCATTCGAAGTTACAACGGCACTGCCAAAAGTACCTGATGATCGTTTTTCACACTTACGACCGTTGCAGCATCCCCACGGTCACGTGATCAAAATTCAGATGCTTGGCAACTGACTCATATTTATGAGGATTGCGGCGCCCCAGGGTCATGTGACTCACCTTTTGTGACCTTCTGACAAGCAAAGTCAATGGGGAAGCCATTCATGTAACAACTGTATTACTACCTTAACAACTGCAGTGATTCACTTAAAAACTGTGGCAAGAAAGGTCATAAAATGGGGCAAAACTCACTTAACAACTGTCTTGCTTAGCAGTGGAAATTTGGGGCCCAAATGTGGTTATACGTTGAAGGCTACCCATATAAGAAGGATGAGATTAAGCACAATCAGACTTGCAGAATTCTATTATAATAGCCAATCTGCAGCCTTGCTGTAGAGTTAAATTGCTGGTCTGGATCCATCTAGTGGGAATGGCATCCTATATGACAGGGGTGTCAAACTGCCGGCCCACAGGCCAGACGCGTCACGACAAAACCGCGCCCACCCCATTGCCGGCAATGGGAAAAAAGCTCCGATACGTCGCGCGACGTCACATGACGTTGCGAGTTTGACATGTCTGCTATATCACAGCACACCCAGGCAGGAACATATTATAAGTGACTTTGTGTCAACATTCTCTGGAGCATTGCCCAAGTTTGATAAAGGGTTAAATGAGAGAGAACAAAGAAATGAATCAGGTGGAAGCCTGGCTATGAAAGTTCAGCTTGTCCTTGATGGTTTGTGCTTCCCTTAAAAGAGCAGCCTGGGCAGTGCTCTTTCCTTTTCAGCTCTTGATAGCTTCCCAAGTGACAATTGTAGAGAGGAGTGTGGTTGCATGCTTACTGCTAGAATGTGGCAACTGTGGCTGCTCATGTGTCAAATGGATTTTCAACATTCTGGGTGCTTTCAGCACATTCCAACTGGACTGTGCAAAATGCTGTATGTGAAAAGTATGCCAAAACTGACCCATGCAAAGATCTGGTTCCCAGGATACCCAGGCTGAAAAATCTGCATTCTTGCTTTCCAAACACATTTTAAAGCGTAGCCATGAATTGTTAAATTCTCAATTGTAAGACATGGACTATCTGAGCCATTTGCCTAACCTGTTAAAAATCTGCAGCTAAGGCATGTCAGAAACCCCCTCAGAAGTTATTTTTCCCACCCTAAAAAAACATGCCAATCTTATGAATAAAATAAATTTGTTGCCAATGTGAGGTAATCTTCCTCAGTATTTTGGAGACTACATTCACAGGCTATTGGGGGAAGATACTTGAGGAAACAAAGGATGAAGAATTCAGTCTCTACTCTTTCACTGCTGTTTCACTACTCTCAGAATTTTTTAAACATTTGTAATATCAGGTTTTTGCATGATCTGTCTTCCTGGTCATTGTCAATAAAAAGAGAAAGTAAGTTTAATATTAAAACACAGCAAAATATGAAAAAACACATTTGTAGATGTTTAGTACATAATCTTTAGGCATAGAACTAGATGTGCAACATAACTATCAGGCATATAATTATCTAAAAGCAATGAGGTTTCAAATTTATTAAACTTTATCCCTGCCTCTCTTCAGCTTTCTATTGAATTACTGAGTCTTGTTGAATTGATCTTCTGCTTTTGGTAAGTTAGAAACCACAAGTAGATAAAAGTAGGGGGGAAAAAGATTATGGCTTAGAGGGCTGTGTGCCAAAAGAAGAAGGAGTCAAGCTACTAGATCACATCTACTATTATTTGAAAACACTATCATTGAAGTGAGAACTTGCCAAGGGTAACATTTTGAGCTACTAATTTTTGCAAATCCAGTTGTAAGAATCCTGCTACACCATGCTCAATATCAGCTAAAAATCAGAATGTTCATCTCTTTAAAAGCTACAGTATTGAATGTGAGTATGCAGACTTGAAGCTGACAAGATCTCTCGGCATACCGGTATATGGGGCACTGACTTCACACTTATCAGCAGTTCTGTGTGATACTAAGAGATTGTGGAAGTGCCAGTAAGTGCATTGTGAAAATAAAACAAGAGGAAAAAACACAAGTGTTTCTGAGAGGCTTTTTGCTCATAAAACTGAAGAGATAATAAAAGCAAATGTGACTGTCATTTTCCTTTCTTTGGGTAAAAAAACCCCTCTTCATATACGTTTAAAATGTTTGACCTTTCGGTAAATAAGAGTTAGGAAGACTGACAGGCTTCTCTCTCTCTCTCTCTCTCTCTCTCTCTCTCTCTCTCTCTCTCTCTCCCTCCCTCCCTCCCCTTCCCCCTCCCTTCCTCCTTCTCTCTCTCTCTCTCTCTCTCTCTCTCTCTCTCTCTCTCTCTCTCTCTCTCTCTCTCTCTCTCTCTCTCTCTCTCTCTCTCTCTCTCTCTCTCTCTCCCTCTCTCCCCCTTTTACTGGTCTAGTGCATGTAGCTAAGGCAGGGGTAGGCAACCTTGGCTCTTTTATGACTCGTGGACTTCAACTCCCAGAATTCCTGAGCCAGGTGGCTCAGGAATTCTGGGAGTTGAAGTCCACGAGTCATAAAAGAGCCAAGGTTGCCTACCCCTGAGCTAAGGGGAGCATTTAATTGGAATATTTAGTTGGAAGTATGTTATACGCTGTTCCAATTGAAACTGACTTTCAGTGGTTTACCACACCCTCTTTATATAAACCAGGTTGAAGACTGCATAGTTGGAAATAAATAATAGAGTTCAAGACAATGTGCAGTGATGGGCCGGGGAAAAATGTTTTAGAACTGTAGTCTTTTCTGTAGGCAATTTTTTAGGACACATGGTTTTATTGAAGACCTTTTGTTACGAGCCTTGTCCAGCTCTTTATCCTTGAAAGCTTTTATGTCTGCCCATACACTGCTGTTTATTATTCTTCCTGCGAATGCTAGAACTTTTTTCAAATTCACCTGGTGAGGAAGAAATAGAAAGAAAAAAACAACCCATAGAAACATGGAATCATAGGGTTGGAAGGGACATCAGAGGTCTTCTAGTCCAGCCTCTTGCTCAAGGCAGGTGCTTTATACCACCCCAGTCAAAAAGTAATATATCTGCATAGCTTTACAGTGAAGATAGAAAAACTTTATAGCAAAGGTAGAACGAGAAAAGAAAAAGTATAAATTTTCACCAGTCAAAGCAGCCCAGGATGCATGAAATAGCCATGGAAGGAGGTGACCTGGGTCCAGTCCTGCCACAATGCAGAGTGGCCAGTTGGAGCTGTGACCTGTTGAATGAAATGAAACACATCAAAGGAAAGACAGAAACACTTGAGACGCCTCACTCTGAATAAAACAAGTTTAACATTTTATTTCCCCTCATGGTTTTTTTTTCTTTCCTCTTGTCGGTTTTCTTTCCGTTTGGGAAATCCTGAGATATTCAGAACAGTCCTGAGGGGACATGGTCCGAAGTAAGTTCCTCTAAATGAGAGTGGAATTTATGCTCCAGAAGTAGCCTCTAGTCTTGCAGTCGTTTTATTTGCAGTACGATTGAATGGATCTCTTTGTGATGTGAACTGGACTTTACATAAAGATTTTCTATTCCTTATTTTCTACAAGATATTCATGGAAAACCTCTGAATGGAAGGAATGTGATGTTTCTCTCCTGTTGGAAAGGCAGGACCCTCGACTCGATAAACACACATCATCACTCTGCGGAGGTGGGATACAGATCCGCGAGATCTACTGTGCCCAGACAACTTTGGAGGAAATGCACAAGTCAAAGGAAGGTACAGAGAAATTATTTACATCTCCTCCTCCTATTTCAATAGGAATGTGTGCGTGGGTATGTGGGTATGTGCGTGAGCATATAAAAAAAAGCCATGTTTTATCTGCCTCATATCTAGGTGAACTGGGAGGAAAAAAAGCTTGCTTTGAGTCTGTGTAAGGCAATCTGAATAAATAACCAAACTGACGTGAAGTAAAAATGGAAAGGCAAAATACATATTTATTAGCAAAATTAGAAAAGTATTATTTTGGGTTACCATTGCAAATAAGTAATATTTAGATTAATGTCATGTAGTACACACATATCCACACAGTTTGAAATAAAAATTGATATTGAAAGAGTGGACATATTAGCTGATATGGAATTGTCAGATAAGGATCGTGTGTATTTGTTTTAGTTTGTCAAATTGACTCAGTTTGATGGGGGCATCCCATTTTGGAAGTGGCTAGTAGATTAGTAGAAGAACCCACCTCCATCCTGTCTATACGGTGGCTCTTTGAATCTGTTTTAATATGAACTGTAATGTTTTTTTTTTTTTTTTAAATTCCATTTATATCCCGCCCTTCTCCGAAGACTCAGGGCGGCTTACAAGCTTAGCAGTAGCCTTCATTCTATGTATATGCCTGCTTATTAGGGCTTTCACACACACCCCAAGCGGCATTATTACAAAGTCAGCTTAATTGCCCCCAACAATCTGGGTCCTCATTTTACCTACCTCGGAAGGATGGAAGGCTGAGTCAACCTTGAGCCTGGTGGGATGCGAACCTGCACTAATTGCAGGCAGCTGGTGTTACTTAAGGAGGCATTAGCCCACTGCTCCACCAAGGCTCTGTTTTAACTTTTCACGTCCAATGATTTCATGTTTTATCCCTGTAATACTTTATCTTGTTATTTAAGCTGCTCAGAATCTCTTGCTAGAGTGATGGGCGGCACAGAAATTTAAAATAAATAAAATAAAATATTTTATATTTATTTTAAATACTTCTTTGAAAAATACAATTTTGTTGCAGAAACGGTGGTCAAAATTCTATGCCTGAAATCCAGAACTGGCTTGTTTATGAAGAAAAAGCGAGTCTGTCTTTAAGACAGGTTGCTTGCCTCTCCCATTTGGCCTGAACTTTCTGCTTGCTGCTGCTGAATATTGATTCTGTCCATTTGTAAAAGGGGGGGGCACTTTTATCTCCACCCTGCCCTCCACAAAGAACACCTTTGCCTCCTGCTAAGCTTATATTCAGCATTTGCAGGGAAAGTCTTTATAAAGTGAGCAAGATAATCACTCCCTTTGTTCACTATGTTCATTAGTGATTATGCTATGCGTGTTATCTTCTGCTTTCTTTCCTCTGGATGGTTGCCCTGGTGTCAGAGTTTTGCTGAACAGACATGGAACCATCAAAAAACTTAAGGGGACTGGCTTGATCCAAGCCATAAAAGCAGAGCTTTGAAATCACCTAATTTGAAATATAAAAGTATTGCAATGCAGCCAAGTTATAGAAGTCAGTTCTTACAATTAATTAGGAAAATCATGGTTAATTGGTTTAGTTCATTGCTGTGGGGAAAATATTTTCCAAAGTTTTATGCTGCTTTAAAATTGAACAGGGGAATGTTTCCCATAATAAACATCAAAGATTGGTTAATACTGCTGTTTTAGTACATTGCAGTAAAAACAATTTCTTTCTTTAGGAGGTGCTCAGAATGGTATAAAGTCCACCTTCCCCGGACCATTCAGAACAGAGAGATAGAGATTTTACATTATGTCATGCCCCCGTGTAAATGGTTTTTACACAGTATGTAACCTACATGGAGTTTTTAGTTATATTGGCCACAGGAGGCACTACATGACTGCTTTCATTCTATTTGGGATTTATCAGATGTTGGTAGACAGACATTATTCTATGCGGTTCAAATCCTCCATCAGGATTTGAATTTGTTGACCTTAGCGTGTAGAATACAGACTGCATACAGTGCATTAGGAGCTATCTACAGTGCTCAATGGCTTCAGAAGAGGTATATGGAAGCTCTCAGAATGTCTTTGACTTTGCTCTCAACCTCCAGCTTGAGTATCCAAATAACAGTCCAGGATTATTTTCATCTCTGAAAATCTTACTGTTTATTGAATACATGGCCTGGTAAAGGTGAGGTAAAACTAACTCTAAAGCCCCAAAGCATCAGACCATAGCATATAATAATGACTTTCCCAGCCAACCCCCACCCCACCCACATGTCCACGTAGCTCATGTAAACAAGTTCTCTTTGTTATGGGACCAGTCTGCTATCTTCTTCACACCTGCTAGAATGTCCTTGAAAGGTTTCCATATTGCCGACTCTCAGCAAGCTTCCGCAGAACTGGAGAGGTTTCATTTCTCTAACTAACCCATTCAAAAGCAACACCTCCCTCCCCTTACTCTAATGGCAAGATGAAAACAGAGAGGCACGTAGCTGACAAATTTTCACTCTTGACTTTATATTTTATTTAAAGACAGAGCTCAATAATATCCAAACATTATTTTCTGAAAAAAAGGTCAGCCCTTATCTCAGAATTCTAGGTAAAAATGGACTCCTATTGTAACACAAACTAATTGATTCCATTTTAAATCCATGTTTTGAAATGATTCTAAATCCTTTTGGTTGAAATATCTTGGCTTATTTCTGTCCCGCCTTTGACTTTTGTCCAACTTCTGTTTGATATGCACCTCAGAGAATTCAACAACCTATTCATTGTTTTATCATCTGGTGTTTGCGCCTAAGAAACATATTGCTTAGGTGGTTGTATAATATCATGCAGGGGGTCTCATTCTGTAGGTTTTCATTTCATTTCATTTCATTTATTTGATTTCTATACCGCCCTTCTCCCTAGGGACTCAGGGCGGTTCACAGGGCATATATAAATAGCTATACAAAAATTAAAAGAGAATTAAACCATGCCCAATTAAAATACAGCAATAATAGAATAATAAAAACCAATTAAAAACCCATATTCCCCATCAGGCCAGACCAGCTAACTCAAACAAGTGGGTCTTCAACCCGCGACGGAAGGATCGGAGGTCCGATGCCATCCGGAGCTCAACCGGCAGTTGGTTCCATAATGCCGGAGCACCCACAGAGAAGGCCCTCCCCCTGGGGGCCACCAGTCGACATTCCCTGACCGGAGGCACCCTGAGGAGGCCCTCTCTGTGGGCACGCACAGGGCGGAGGGGAGTTGACGCTGGCAGCAGGTGGTCCTCGAGGTATCCCGGACCCATGCCATGGGTTTTAAAATCTCAGGGAAAAGGTTACTGGAAATTTGGAAATAATTTGTACCCTTAAGGCATGGTTTATGTTTTTTTTTGAAGCAGAGACTTATCCAGATGGAGCAGGATTGTTTTTGGTCAAGGCTTTGATGAGATCTTGAAGAACTCCAACTCTAGGCATTAATAGTATGCACACCTGGGCCTTGACAACAGTGTGCATGGAGAAAGTTCTTGTAGTGACCCAACCACATATACGCCTGTGATGTGTGCCTACAACTGGACTGCTGTCTCTCTTATGGAATAATGCATGTTTGTTTGAGGAATAAAAATAGTAATCCAATAAACCAAAATATATTGGACCAAGAACAAACATTCCTATACACCATTCTTTCCTCTTATCCTTTGTTTTTTATATACTTCATGTAATATACTCCTATGTATTTAGAGATTAAACTAATCCATTCCTTTTCTTATTCTGATGTTGTGGTTTACATAACCTTTTATTTTGCCTCAAGACATGGTGAAGAAGGGGCTGGGTCACAGACTGATTTTTGCCTGCTGTAATCTCCAGACTAAATAATAATATAATTCATCCATGAGATTAAGAAAAGCATAAAATCCACTGAGAGACATAGAGACATGGCATGAATGACTTATGGAGATAAAGTGGTTTGATGTTAAGTGGAAGCATAAAACACAACTCTGTACGTTTTCATATTACCCCCCTCTGTAAGAGCCAAAAATGTACTAAGAAACCTGATTGTAATATAGAAGGTATGATTTAATAACCTTATTTATAATTTAATTGCAATCTATAAATGGATATATAGAGTCCAGTGACTATGAAATCATTAATATTGAAATAATGAGCTCTACTGAATTCAGTATGATAGATCCAAAAAGGGGTTTTAGTTTGCCACTAAAAAGGATTATTTTCTTTGCTTAATTCTTCATGTTGTGCTCCAAACATCAAATTATTTGTGGCAAGAATTCTCTAATTACAAGGATAATTTATTGCTATATGACCTTAAATCAATAGCCAAATATTTTCAAACCCCTTTTCCATCTTTAATGCCATGTACAGCCCATAATTAAATTCCATGTATTTATGTTTCTCTTTTTTATGTCTGCTTCTCTTATATTTTCTCTCATGTTTTACTTTAAAGGGCAAACAATAACAAAAAAATGTTAATTGTTCTGCCAGCGAGGGCTGATGAGGGCAAAGGATATGACATATGATCAGTACAATAAATAGTTATGTGACTTTCTCGTAAATTGAAAATGAATGAGTGCTGTTTTTTAATGAGGATCTTGTAAAGGTGGAAACAATGTCTTATTTGCTGCAGTTATATCATCAGGACTGGTTTGATGAGTTAGGATCCATAATGGTGATTCCCTGGCCACTAGGTGTGATTGTATCATTGAGAAGTAAACATGTGGAATTGATTCACTGAAGAGCTGAAACTGAAAGTATATTTAATGGGCACAGAATGAAATATACAGTAGATAACAACCCGGACCTTACCTTTTCTTAAAGAGAAACAGAAACATCAAAGATAAAGTACAGAAGGAAATGATCATATGAATTGATTTTATTTTCCTAAGGTGGAAATGTGTAATACAAAATACGTATCTATTCTAAGGGACTTAATTACCTTGATAAATGACATATCTTCTGACAAGATATAAGCGTATTCTAACTTCATGGTACTATGCTCTACATTACTGGGGCGTTCAGTTATTGGTTAATGGTATATTGCCAAACATTTGTATAACTGGAATTGTCAGGTACAAAAGACCCCATGAAGGCCCAATTAAACTGATGTATTGCTAAACAGCCTATGCACAGGAATCTTCTTAATTAATAGTTAGCACCTGCCTAGAGTTAGTTAAGAGTCAACAGAATTCAAGGGGAAGAGATTGGATTTACTCCATTTGTGGCTGTGTAGAGATTCTAGGCTGGTCCTTCTTTTAACTCTGCCCCCATGTTCTGCAACTCCTCCTACATCATAAAGTAATGGCATAATTAATGGATAACAGCTGACTCCTTTAAAACAAAGTATAAATGCATTATTTAGGTTTTATAATTGCCAGTACACCGGTAACCTATTTTCCAGGAAAGTTTGGGAATTCAAAGATATAAATTCATGAAAAGAGCAAAATTTAAACTTACAACCAAATTTTTTCCTTAATATTGAAAGTGGAAGGAATAGATATTAAAGATGACCCATGCCTTTCTCATACTGAGCCTACAGCAATGCATGTTAAGTGGTTACCTTTAAAAAATGTTTGGAAACTGCACTGATATAGAATACTATAGTCTGACTGTTAGTGGACAAGAACCTTTATAAGCATATCACATTGGGGCACTGCACTGGCTACGAATGGACGCCTTTCAAAATATTAGTTTTTACCTCTTAAGCCCTATGTGGCTTGATTACTGGAAATAGTTTGAATGGAATTTACCCATCCTGTTCACTCAACAGGGGAAGAGAGGGTACAGTCTCTGTTCCCAAGAAGTGATTAGGTTAGTTCTTAGTGGCAATGCCATTTGGAATAGTTTCCCTCCAGCGATCTGAATGATTCCAAATTTGCGGGCATTTGGTAAAGATAAAACTTTTGTTTTGACACAATAGTTGATGTATCTGAGATGTTAAGTGATACTGGTTAGTTGCTGCCATTGATTTGTGTTTTATGTGTAAGATTTTTGGTTTTCTTTTTTAACTTACAGTTTATATTAGTGTTATGGGACGTTTTTAGTGGCAATTAATTGTTTATATGTTCTTGTTTTTATGTGAACCACCAGAAACCATTTTGTAGAATGGAGATATATAAAAAATCATAATAAAAGAATAGTATAAAAAGAATTGCTATTTATTTGATTTTTATCCTGCCTTTATCCCTTTATAAATAATTCAAGGTGGTGAACACACACTCACACATACACACACACTCTGTGTGTGTGTGTGTGTGTGTGTGTGTGTGTGTGTGTGTGTGTCTCCCGTTACAAAGTAGGCCTTAGTAAAATCTTTTTATTTGTGATTATAGATGCAGGAATATATGTAGATTATTGCAGACTTTTCTTAAATCATATTAATTCCTACATTAGAGCTTCTTTGCTGAATGACCAGATGCCCTGTATATCTTGCCTTGCTCCTGTCTTTTGTGTGTTATAAATCTGCTATATTCATCACAAGAAGATGGCACAAAACTCTCTGTGTGTTGATTGCTTAATAGCAAGACAGTAAGCTTTGGAATAGCTTACCACCTGGATAATTGCTGCAGTGAAACTGAAGGTAGAAATATCTAGCAATAGCATTAAATCTTCACACAATGGCCGCAACCTACGTAATGTGCCTTAAAAATGATATAGCAAAACCATTAAAAAAAACTCATAATAGGTTGGTTATTCTATGCACAACACCAGCTATTATGCACTAATAATATTTCTCCAGTCAGTTAAGCTTAGAAATGCAGGATACAGGTAGTACTCAAGTTACGAATGGAATGGAGCCTGCCCATTCCATATATAACTTGAGGATTTGTAGGAGCGAATCTTGTAACATGAATGAGATCACTCCCTGCTTTTGCCCATGCATTCGCTAATCAAATCCGCAGTTCATTAAATGCACATGAGATATCTCAGGGTGGGGAAGGCCATGGGGGCCCTACTGATGAAACAAGCCCCCAAGGCGTCCCCGACTCACTAAGATACCTCATGTTTCCTCTTCCCTTTCTGCCGCGCCAGACTCATTTACCTGTCTTCTCTCTGTATCTTTGCCTTTGAGGGAGAGGAGAGTCAATGGGAGCTCCTGGGTGCCGTAATATTGCACAAGTTTAGGCACCCACCCTCTTTTTCAGAGAAAGGGTGCCTGAACTCTCACAACATCACAGACCTGAGAAACTTTTTTTAAAAAAAATGCTTTATTAATTTTTTAAAATTACAGTCTTTAGTGCTTAGTAAACAACATGTTGTCTGGGTTCACATATTTAACATTAACCTTTTCAGTATAAATCTATCCAGTACTGCACAGTCCAGTATTTTTTCCCTGATCCTCCATTCTTCCCCATATTTTTTTCCATTTTCCCCTCATTACACAGTTACAATTCTTGGTGCTATTGATGTATACAAAGTTAAGTATAAACATCTTCATCATATATTACTAATATGATACAAATAACAGTAATATGATGATAACTTTATTGTCACTTTGAATGTACACCAATCGGCATATATCAAAATGAAATTTCGTTGCATACAGCTCTCAAAGGGTCACCACCTCCGATATATACTCCTTGTTCGGGGCCCGCTCAAATTTCACATTGTCCATTTTAGTCTCTAGGGAGTGAACGATGGCAAACAGGACAGATGGAAATGGGGCTCCATGTGGATTAGCCCTCAAGTTAGCTTGTATTCTGACAACCTCGCCTTCTTTCCTTTTTCTGATGCTGACTCTTCCACCCTTTCCTTAAAGAGGCCTCGCTTCTTTTCGCCCCTGGAGCACGTTGCCGCTGCCACCAACTCCTCCAAAAGCCTCTCTCTCTTCCTCTGGGCCTGCCGACAGCCTCATCTAGTTCCTTTGCTCCATAAGCTCCAGGTCCTCTCCTCCTCTGCCTCCTCTGGAAACAGCCCTGATTTGCAGTAGAATCCATCACTGGGCCAGCAGTCAGATCTTGCTGATGGTAGAACAAATTCAAACAGCGCCAACAACTTTTAACGGTCTCACCAACAGTTCCAAAACAACTAGAAACTCGCCAGGCCAGCAAAGATTGTCGGTCGTATGTTGTATGTTACCTTAGTTCCACCATGTTGCTCAAACACATTAAAATCTTCCTGATCATGTGGCCTATAGCCCTTACTATCCCTCCCAGAACTATTCGCCTTCAAGAGCCAATGCAGCCACAGCCATTCCAGGCGCCGCCATCTTAGATATATATATATATAATAACAATTCCTAAATCAATATCCTATTTTTCATGCTCTTGTTCAAGTTTGGTTTCCCATCAATATTTGAAATATCTTTGTCAGCTATGATTTTCTCAATATTAATTACATTTATATTGCTAAAAATTTTATTCATACCAATCCTCTTATTTTCATATTTCCCATATCAAAAAAGTGCTATTTTAATTCTAAATCATATTTTTCATTATAAAAGTCCAATTATATCTAAGGGTCATCCGTTCTTTTAATCATATTCAAACAAGTATTTAAACATATAATGCGCCCTCTAATAGGTCAAGTCTTCTATTTTTAAAATCTAACTCTTTCTTTCTTTCTTTATCAAGTAGCTTTTCAAGCCAAGGTAATTGTATCGCCCAGGAATTTTCTTTCCATTTTTGTGAAAGTTGCTTGGCACGAGGAAGACAATTTAGATAGGGGTTTTTTTTTTTGGGGGGGGGGGAATTCTGCCCATTTATATTTCTTAAACAACTTCCACTTTTCTTGTCCCTCAATTTGTCTTTTCATTTTTTTTCTCCCCAGTTGTAACATTTCCCCTGATAGCTCTATGTTCTATTATTTAAAATCTTCTTCCTTGTCATCAGGTATATTTTGCAGACTTAAGGGGTAAAAGATCTTTTGCATTTTCATTGTTATGGGTAAATCTTGCCGTATTTTATTTGTATATGGTAGTTTATATTTCCCTTCTTTTGTCTCTTCTGTCTCTAGGTCCATTCCTTTGCTTCAGCTTCTGATTTCTGATTTATTTGTTCATACTTTGTGGTCATTGTCTGGGTACTTTCTTGTTGTAGATTTAATTTGGAGATTTGCTCATTTATATTATCTAGATTATTTTTAGTCTCATTAGGAATTATTTTTATGTCCTGTTTGTATGCAATAATTGTTTGGTGAACTAGTTGTAGCGTAGAGTATATTTCTTTCTGAAAAGTGTTTGTTTTTTCTTGAGGCATCATTCCTGGAGATCCTCTAATATCACCAGTCTCAGTTAAGAATAGAACAAATTTTCCTCTAGTTTTCTGGTCTTTATATGTAGCCTTTATAAACCAATAGGTTCCAGAATGCAGGTCCAGTCCCAAAAGCAATATTTTATAGTGATCCTTTGTCTCAGGCATCAAAATATTATCAGTCAGGCATGGTTGTAATCCACAATGTTCAAAATGTTCAACCTCCCTGAAAACAGCTCAAAAGTCTCTCCCAGCCAGACGTAATCAAAGGTCAGTTTTTTCTTTCTCTCCCCCTAGCTCTTGAGATTAAAAGTCCAAGCTCAGTAGGTGTTTATAGTTCAAGAAGGTCAGGATGATAAGTATGCCAAAATATTTTCCTTTATTGCCAGTTTTTCTCCCTTAAGCTAGGAGTCACCAAGCAGCCAGGAAATTAGTTATAGTTCTGTACTCAAATCCACCACAAGATGTCATTCAAAATCCATTTTCCACTCTTAAAACAAAGGATTGATTTCTTATATTTCACCTCAGTTCTCAAATTTATCAAAACTGTAGCTTTATGTTACTTCCACTTCAGTATTGTATATTTCTGTCCACCATAGAAATTAAAACGCTGCCTCTGTTTTTAGGTTCTTGGGAGCCTTTCCCAGGAAATTCAGTTGTAAAATAGTAAAGAAAGGATCAATATTCTCACCCAGTTCCAAACATGCTGTTTATGATGTATTAATTGGTGATTTTCTTCGGCTGTCATCGGCTAATGGCTGGCCACAGGAATGTAGCCACTCTTTCCCCTGCCAGTTTTGAGGGCTTTTCTCAGATTGAACAGAACGACCTCCATAACTCCGTGATTGACGAGGCACCCCTCCTTCATCGCCTTTTTGGGGTGATTTTAGGGCCTTTTTAGGGCCCCCAGCAGGGCAAAATCAGGTGCAGAAGGCAGAGCTCCGCCTTCCTGGGTCCATCTTACCGCAATGCAAAACTGGAATACGGACCCCAGAAACTTTAATTCTTGGTGTGAAAAGTGTTTGCAGTGCCTGTGTCTTGCTCCTTCCCCCCCATCTCCTTTCCGCCACCACTGGAACACTTTTTGCCCAGAGAGAGACCTGTCAGAGACTGGAAGCTTTATCTGTGTGCAAATGGGGTGCTTGGAAACGTAGCCATAGGTGCCCAAACACTTTTTGCCCAGACAGAGACTGAAAGCTTCGTTGGCTTGCAAATGGGGCGTTTGGAAATGGAGCAAATAGGGTGAATGTTTGCAGAGCATCTTCAGTCGTTCGTAAAGGCGAACAACTGCCGTGGTGCTGCAACATTCATAATTTCGGGAGTTGCTTGTAAACACTAGGGAGCACTTATTGCATAACTTTGAACGGCCACTAAGTGAATGCTCGTAACTTGTGGATTACCTGTACTTCATGGCTAGATATACTGTTTTTAGGACAGTATTGAGTCAGACAGATCTTGTTGAAATCTTACTATTTTGTGGTATTGTGTCACTTCTCTGTTGCTGAGTCGTCTTTGCACATTACTCTAACTAATGTGATAGATGAATCAACCATGGCTATTTCAAGAAAAAAAATAAACATATTAGCAGTTACATGTTCATTGTTGGTATACAATTGTGCCTGAAATTCTATCTTACTTTGCTGTTGACCTTCAGTATAATAATACTGAATAAAAACTTTCAGCATATTTACATTATTTGTTATTACAGTATATTCTTCCAATTTTAGTATCAGTTCCTTTTCTTTCTCTTTTCTCAACTTATATATATATATATATATTTAATCCCATTTATATCCCGCCCTTCTCCGAAGACTCAGGGCGGCTTACAAGCTTAGCAGTAGCCTTCATTCTATGTATATGCCTGCTTATTAGGACTTTTGGGCCCCCCCAAGCGGCATTATTACAAAGTCAGCTTATTGCCCCCAACAATCTGGGTCCTCATTTTACCTACCTCGGAAGGATGGAAGGCTGAGTCGACCTTGAGCCTGGTGGGACTCGAACCTGCACTAATTGCAGGCAGCTGGTGTTACTTCAGGAGGCATTAGCCCACTGCTCCACCAAGGCTATATGCCAAACATTTCCTGGTATATTTGAAAATTCAAAACTTATTTGGTTTGCATTTGCATAGTTCATTTTTATTTCCATCTCTCTTACTGTTAATATAAATGGCTCTCTAGAAGCTCAGTTTGCTGGGCAATAATTATGCTTCTTGGTGAATTTTAATTTTTTTCTTCTTTATTTTTATCTCATCCAAAACCACTTGTACTTTCTGTTTCCTTTTCTTTTTAAATTCTCTATTTTGTTGTATAAAATATCCTCTTACAAAAGCTTTGCTTTCATCCCAAACTGTTCTTAGTTTTGTGCCTTGATGAAGGTTATCTCAAAAAAATTATTTTAACTTCTTTTTACAATCCTTCACTTCCTTTTGCAACATCTAATTCAATCTCTACCTAAAGGAGCTATTTTTCCTGTTAAAAGATAAAGTTAACAGATTGTTGTCTGAAAAAAGTTTATGAATATTAATAGCCAAAGTCTTAGACATCCAAATCAATCTATTCTAGAAAAGATCAATGCCTTTCAGGAAAAAAAAATTCTTCGAAGTAACAACTTTTATGTCTCCATACATTAACAAACTCCAAATTGTCCATTAAATTGATATTGGATGAATTATTACAATTAAACATACTTTTCAGAATGTTTACTCATTTGTTCTTATAATTTTAGGACTATTATTGTCTGTGGTAACTGTACAATAGTATAAAAATATTAAAAAGATATAAAAATGCAATTCACCGGTTACTGATAAACTGACATACTTACATTTTAAATATGTAAATATTTAATATATAAAGAGATCAAGAGATGTCAACTTAGAACATATTGCATGTTTATAGAATCACTTACAAACTGTATAATACTTTCATATTTTACTTACCTTAAAGTGAAGTAACAAATAATTTCAAAAGATCTTACCACACATCAGGCATGTATTGACTTTTCTTCTGTGGGTATCACAATTCATTGCCTGAGACTTTAATATTGACTAAAGAGAAGTCAGATCCAATAGTCCTTCTGAAAGAGAATCTGTCTTGATGTTCTCATTTTTAAAAAGCCATTTAAGTTTTTTTTTGTTCTTGTTGTATTCAGGAAAGCTCTCAATTCGGGCTGCCGATATTTTCCAATGTGTAGGGAATATGAAGTTAACTAACCATAAGAAGCTATCATATTCTTTCTAGGAGATTGAAAGGGTAGCGGGAGAGAGAGATCGAAGGATATAATATTTTGTTTTCTTGCTTATTTTTGTTTTTATCAGTATCAGGGAGTGTAAATGTCTGTGGTTCTAAGCACCCAGGATTACACTTAAGATCAATATAACATGTAGGAATTTTTAATGCTACATTTACTTTGTGTCAATTTAATCCAATTTACTATTTTACCATAGTAAGGATGCTGCAGATTTTTAAAAAATGTATCTTTATTCCTTTTTTATATTGTTTTATTATATTAATATAAAACAAAACTAGAATATTATATTATTTGAAAACAATTATCTTTATACAGTGTTGACTATTATTAATACTGTGATGTTTAGACTAAATTGAACCTGTAAAGCTAATACGTGGACTATCTTATTGCCTTGAAGAAAATAAGATTGTATGTTATTATAGTCCCTATTATAGTTCTGTCAAATAATGTCTGTAAATACTAAACTCTTGCTGGGGCAAATAGTTGGTAGTTGAATAGGACATACAGTACATGTTGTCTTCTATTTCTGATGCTTCACAAACATATATTTTGTCGGAAAGTGGCACTTGATGGAATTGTGCATATTGAATCACAGTACTCAGCAGGTCAAATCTTGCTCTGAGGCAGACTCATTGTCAGCTATTTTTTTTTAATTTAACGAGACATTTCACTCTTGGCCAGCATTTCAACACATGATGTTTGCAAGTGACTCAGTGTTGGTTTGAGCATTAGCGTTCAAGGCTCTTTGAATATTGCCTTGGCCTGAGGTCTGAGAGTTCATATTGTGTAGGCAAGTCAAGCAGTTCGATGATTTTGTTCATCTATATCAGGAACTCCCAGAATTCCTGAGTCGGCATGGCTGGCTGAGGAATTCTGGGAGTTGAAGTTCACAAGTCATAAAAGGGACGTAGTTCCCCACCCTTGTTATGGTGAGTTGAAGTATGCCAGTCTGCTCTTCAAGGCACATTTTTAGTAGCCTGTCAGGTTCCATTGGAAGACTCGACTTCCACCAGTAGTTGTAGAGTTGAATTACTGTTAGGGTGTAAATAGAGTGGGTTCTTGCTTCAGCTCTGACTGCTGCTGCAGATGAATTCCTATTGGTGCCAGAATAAATCTTTGAAATTGTAGTTGATTTTGTTGGGTGGAGAGCTTTGATAGGCCCCATAATTCTGCACCATATGTCTTAGGATATGAAATTATCTCTTAATCAAATGTCATTTTTTAAAATGGTTTAGAACAGGCATGTCAAACTGCTGGCCCACGGGCTGGATGTGTCACACTGAAACCACGCCCACCCCATTGCCAGCAATGGGGAAAAAGTCCCGATATGTCATGTGATGTCATGTGACGTCACGAGTTTGACATGCCTGGTTTAGAAATAGTATATTTTTAAAAAAAAATCATCTGGCAATGAAAGCTTTGTGTGCTCCTCAGCTTGAAGACACAAGGTTATTTTGTGTCTTGAATTTTCAGGGATGGCTTTGCTTCAGAAATAATAGCTGTGAGCACCAGATTCCTGGAGCTGGAAACATTTGGAACATTAAACAGCACCATATCTTGGTTAAGCTTAGGTAATAAATGTATCTCTTCCCCATATATTTTTTAACAGGGTTATGAGCACATCAAGTCCACTTTTCCTCTATATGGAAATAACTGTCGGAAGTTAGCGATAATAATCCAAAAGAACTGGCTGTAGCTCCCGTTATGGAGTCTTTAGTGACCTTTAAGAGAGAAAAAAGGGAGAATAATACTGTAATAGGATTTTGTGTACCATTACTTATATTTTTACATCAACTAAGGTCAACCTATTTTAAATAAGTTGTATTTCACGCTATGTGATTGCAGTTGATAATAATTCTTTTGCAACTTTATACTCTTGTAACTTCTGTTTCAGGCTAATCGCTAATATTGCTGTCTGCTTGATATCTATCTACCACTAAAAAGGGGTTTTTTAGCATTTCATTTTTTCTGATTTCGGTTCTACAACTTTTTCATTTTAGAAAAAAAATACCTATTTTTCTTATTCTTAGAATTAAGACAACTTACTACATTTATTGCTGGTGTACTCAGAATAAATAGATTGTTGCCAATGGGCATTTCAAAACTATATCTAAACAAGCAAGATCACTTAGCAACATGGCTAATATTGTTTTTGTGTTGCTGAAACTGAATCTGTTTGTGATGGAAAAAAATGAAACGAGACTGATTTGCTTCTTTGCCAGTAAATTACCAGAATGATAAATTGTTTTGCAAAGAACAATGCTGAAGGGCATATTACGAAATGCATGAACCTCATTGAAATGGAATAGCTTGATGGCTAAAACAAGCAAGCAAATATTTATTTTACACTTTTCTGCTATATGATTATTTGAACCTGTATGAAAAGGACTACAGTATTGAGAAGTAAAGTGAATTGGATTCCTGCCAGCTTTTACAATCCCTAAATGAATGTCAGAGGCAATGTTGTTTTGGAAATAAATAATAATAAATGTAATCTTTGTTGACAAGTACCACTGTCTGTTAATTTTGAATTAAATATTATCTCATTGTACAACACGATTGTTGTGATAAGTGGCTGTGAAACCTTTAAATACCCGTTCCTCAACTTTTCTGCAGTTCATGTTTCTCTGAATGAGGGTGTACATCATGTACATGCTTGGTTTGGGAGCAGGAACACATCGAATGAAAAATAGAGCATAGGATATGTATCTTTCCTACCAGGATAAGTCAAAGCTGAGTTAAAATTGTACAAACAGAATCTATATTCTTTCCACTACCATGTGTACTTAAAAGTGCTTGACTTAAATACCCCTAACTTATTTGTTTGATATTGTTTGGACTGTTCTTCAACTATTCCCTTGAACCACATATTCTTTCCTGCTTACAAAACAATCATTTTTCTCTAAAATTCTGGTTAGTCATTTATATCCTGTCGTCTGGATGCAGGAATAGAACAGAACACAACAGAATAGAATAGAAAGGGACCTTGGAGGTCTTCTAGTCCAGCCCCCTGCTTGAGCAGGAGAACCTATACCATTTCAAACAAGTGACTGTCTAGTCCCTTCTTAAAAACCTCCAGTGATGGAGCACCCACGATTTCTGAAGGCAAGCTGGTTAAATTGTCCTCACTGTCAGGAAGTTTCTCCTTAATTCCAGATTGCTTCTTTCTTTGATCAGTTTCTAACCATTGTTTCTTGTCTTGCTCTCTGGTGCTTTGGAGAATAGTTTGACCCCCTCTTCTTTGTGGCAGCCCCTCAAATACTGGAATATTTCTATCATGTCACTCCTATTTCTTCTTTTCTTTATTCTAGCCAAACCCAAGTCCTGCAGCCGTTCTTCATATGTTTTAGTCTCCAGGCCTTTTATCATTTTACTTGCTCTTCTCTGAACTTTTTCCAAGGTCTCAACATCTTTTTTGTAGTATGGTGACCAAAATTGATTGCAGTATTCCAGGTGTAGTCTTACTAGGGTTTTATAAAGAGGTACTAATATTTCACATGATCTTGATTCTACGCCTCCGTTTATACAACCCAGGATTGTATTAGCTTTTTTGGCTGCTGCTGCACACTGCTGGCTCATAGTCAAGTGATCGTCCACTAGGACTCCAAGGTCCCTCTCACAGGTCTCGCCTAATCTGTACTTAAACCTTTGATTTTTCTTGCCTAAATGTAAAACTTTGCTTTTCTCCACATTGAAACTCATTTTGTTGGATAGGGCTCATTGTTCAAGTTTGTCAAGATCTTTTTGGATCCTGAGCTTGTCTTCTGGGGTGTTGGCTATTCCTGCCAGTTTAGTGTCATCTGCAAATTTGATGAGTTCCCCTTCTATTCCCTCATCTAAGTCATTAATGAAGATATTGAAGAGTACTGGGCCTAAGAGAGAGCCTTGTGGTACCCCACTGCTTACTTCTCTCCATGTGGATGTAGTACCATTGAGGACTACTTGCTGAGTACTGTTTGTCAGCCAGCTACAGATCCATCTGATGGTGTTGTTGTCTATCCCACCTTTTTCTAGCTTACTAAGCAGCAGGTTGTGGTCTACTTCATCAAATGCCTTGCTGAAGTCTAAGTATACTATGTCCACAGTGTTTCACTGGTCTACTAATTTAGTCAGTTTATCAAAGAGTGAAATAAGATTTGTTTGGCATGATCTGTTTTTGACAAACCTGTGCTGGCTATTGGTTATAATTTTGTTTGCTTCTAGTTGTTCGCAAATCTGTTTATTGATTATCTTTTCCAGGATCTTCCCAGGTATTGATATTAGTAAAGTATGTAGACTATGAGACTATGTTAATAAAGTATGTAGACTATGGGGGAGTTCCAAAAGAAGATGTAATTGTTTGAGATGAGCATGGAGTGACATGCTTAGTGGCTAAAAGTGCATGGGGATGCTTGGATAGAGATGTAGAGGATGTCAGAGAGGAAGAATCCTGCAGATATTATAGGCAATGATCAGTAGAATCTTTGAGGCAATAAGAGAGCTTCATGATGAAGGGTGGCAGAGATGAAGCAACAACATTCATAATCAAGGTAGTAATATAACAAAAAGGAAAACCGTGGATACTAGAGGTCAAGATTATAGGCAGGTTCATGGGAAAGAATTGTGATAAATGGTGTCCTGAACTATAGATCTAATAAAACATTTTCTTCAGAACAGCAGGTTCTGTGATCCTGGTCAGAATATTTTTTTTTTAAAAAAACAACCAAATAATTAAAATAGATAAGTATAATGTAAGAAATTTTATTTCTTCTGATTTTTACACTATTGTTAGCTTGAAGTCAGACGTATCTTTGGTTGCTGCGGTGAGAATCTGCCCATAGTAATGCATGTGAATTTGGACACATTCAGCAATTTAAAGGAATATGCTACACAATTTCTTTTTTCCTTTTATGCTTTTTCTCCCTCTCTCTTAAGTGACTAGACCTGCGGAAAAGAAGCTTTGCCTTTCTCCTGCTCCTCCTGCGTCTCAACTGTGTAGCATTCCGTGTCCTCCTGAGTGTGTGGTTTCTTCCTGGTCAGCCTGGGGCCCTTGCCTTCATGAAGACTGCCAAGAAATTCCAGGAAGAAAAGGTGCAATTGAGAATAAGTTCAACATAACGTAGGGTATTTCTTCAACCTGATACTCTGCAGATGTACTGGATAATATTTCCTTTCAGTTTCCCCTGATGTGCTTGACTTTTTGTTCCCTTTATAAAGTGTGCTTCTTTCCTGTGTGTCCTAGTTTTTAGCAAACCATAGTTATTTTGCAAATCAGAATTGCAGTCCATGATTAAATTAGCCAAGTGTTTAACTTGGCCTATTTTTTTGTTTCATAAGAAAGAAGTCCAAGATCACACTCGCCAACTATCCAGTCCCTTCTCCTCTCTGTACAGATCTGCTATTTAAAATTAGGATTTTATGTGTAATACCTACTCATACAGTGGAAGTGTTCCACTTCACAACAGGGGTGTCTCTCTCTGTGTGTGTATTGTGTGTGTGTGTGTGTGCACGTGCGCACGTGTGTCAAAGTGGATAAGAAGGTGGGTATGGCATCAGATTGTAACCCCCATTCCTTTTGAAGGTGTGCAATTTTGATGCAATACAAAAAGGGTGGCAATTAGTTCAATTACCTGCTTTGACCTTTTTCTTTAAGACACCACTACCTCAAAGGTTCACTAGAGCATGGGGACCTCAAAAGTCATGAAAATGAGTCCATGAAGCATATAAGAATGAGTTTCTGATTAAAACTAATGTACCGAAAGTAGAGAATATTTGTACCTCAGGGAAGAACTGCGGGGTCCTCGGTGCTCTCTGAGCTTGGTGGTTTTCTTGCAGATCTTTCATTACCCAGCTAAGTAACATCATCAGTGCTAAAGGAGAACACCAGTATCTTCTAGTACTGATGATGTCACCTACTTTGGTAACAAAACCAATGTGCTTTATGCCAAATTCTGATTTGCACATGATATAAGTATGCATACATTAAAGTTCCTTCCCACCTATTTAACAAATGTGAAATTAAAAAAATGGATTTCTTTAAGCATTACATGGGAATGACTGCCTGCACTCTGATTACTGCAACAGTATATATTTGCATAAAGTAAACCTAGAAAGCAGTAAAGGTATAAGTGGGAGTAAGATTGTTCAACTGCACATTTCCCCAGGAGTTGAATATTATGTGAAAAGAGCTCTATTACATATGGTTTGTTATTGAACAAGGTGAATAAATAATCTTTTTCATAACAATGCAAACATGTAGGCATAATGGAGAAGCAGTCATGTTCGCCAGCGAGTCTATCCTTTTTCCTACATTCCCTCAATACAAATTTGGCACATGCTAATGTGTAATTTCCTACATGAGAAATAGTGAGGGAGAATCAGAAAGTGGGAAAAATGCTTTAGCAGTCTTCGTTTCTAAAGTGCACAAGCATGGTTTGATCTTCTTTAGTACCTGCAATGTAACCTGAGAGATTTTTAACAGCACCTTCTTGTCATTTCATGGTAAATATGCAAGGCAGCTTAAAAGTTAGCAGAGCTGTCTAGCCAAAGGCAATGAGCTAGAAATGTGAGAAAATGTGTTTCTTACCTCTGTTGCATTTGTTCATTTTCAAGATGGATTGACAGTTGGAAATTATTCAGTATTGTTTCTTCCTTCTTATTTTAACTCTGTGCCTTCCCCCCCCCCCACTCCTCTCCTCTCAGGTTTCAAAATGAGGCACAGACACATTGTTGTGGATTCCATTGGTAATTCTGAGAACTGCCCACATTTGATAGAGGCTATTCCGTGTGACAATCCAATGTGTTATGACTGGAGCATTTCAGAAGGAAACTGCTTCCCTTATAATGGAATATGTGGACAAGGAAACCGTGTATTGTATGCCCAATGCAAGAACAACAATGGTATGTAGCTGAAAGATATTGTGGGGTCCTTGATACGCTCTGAGTTTGGTTGTTTCCTTGCAGATGTTTCATTACCAAACTAGGTAATACCATCAGTGCTAACACCATCAGTGCTGCATTATTATTCAAGACGTTTTATACTGTCTATCTTCTAGAAAGAATGCCATGATGTACATCTTAAGTTCAAATATGGATTTTACTAAAGTTTATGCTTTATTTTGTACCACATTGTGTCTTGTGCAAGCGTGTTGCTTAATAATTTAATCAGTTCTTTCTAGCAAATCATCCTTCTCTTTGTGGACTTCCACAAAACCTTAATTTCCTCAGTATGAAGGAAAAAGAGAGATCCCCACAGTGAAAATTTCAGGGCTGAGGCCTAGTTTTCAGTGGGTTGCCGCAGGGATTTAGCTCCACACGTATAAATGATAGTTACAGTATATTGGCCTCAGGCAGGAGGTGTTGGGGGAGATTAAGAAGGTTGCTCTTATCAAATGCATTGCAATGCAGTGCGCCAAGTCTCCTGGGCTTCATAGGATTTGGAAAGAAAACCAAATATTATCAATTTGTGGTTCCAGCTTATTACCTTTTGGCAAGCCTTATAATTTAAAGCATAAAAACCCAAGTTCTGATAGATCAGCTTGTAGGCTTCTTTAGTCCAGTTTATTGCACCACTCTTTAGCAAATGAGATGGCACTGGGGAAGATGTTGAACTTAAACAGGAGAATAAGAGCTCTCTTTTGTGGGAAAGTCACGCTTCCTATGATTCAGAAGGTGGCAAACAGCTATTGGTATTAATAGCCATTGATAGCCTGATGCTCCATAAACTTTGGTTGGATGTTGCTAAATTGGCTGTCTTTACCACAGCTGGTGGCAGCAAATTCCACAGTTTAAATAGGAGCTGAGTGAAAAATCATTTCATTCTGTTGGTTCTGAATTTTCATGCAATTATTTTCAGGAAATGATCTCAAGTTTTGTTTTGTTTTTTAAAAAGGGAGGGAGGGAAAGAAAGAGAGAGAGAGAGAGAGAGAGAGAGAGAGAGAGAGAGAGAGAAGCTTCTCTTTCTCCACAGTTTGTCTAAAGCAGGGCTTCCCAAAGCATGAAAGATATCTTCCTTGAGGAGGTGCAAATAGGGGTGGTGTTAAGAACTTTCTAGTTTTTCAGAGTTGCAGTAAGTCCAGGTTTCTCGCAGTTTCATTTTATAGTTTTCATTATTCATTTGTGTTCATTTTGGGGCTTGGATTTTTAGGGAGGTGTGTGCACTAAGATTAAAACTATAAGGAGGTGTAAATACCCCCCCCCAAAGCCCTCTAAAATGAATCATATTCGGTGTTGCCCAAGTATTTCACCACTGATAGGGCTTCAGATCAGTGTGCTCATGTTCCACCTCTTGCTAAAGCATCTAGAAATAAAGTTGATGTTGTTTCACTGACCCAATTAGACATAACTCTGAGAGTGAGAATTCTTTTTTAAATAATAATAATAATAACCATAATAATAATAAGTTGGAAGGGACCTTGGAGGTCATCTAGTCCAACCCCCTGCTCAGGCAGGAAACCCTATACCATTTCAGGAAAATGGCTGTCCAGCCTCTTCTTAAAAACCTCCAGTGTTGGAGCATTCACCACCTCTGGAGGCAGGTTGTTCCACTGGTTAATTGTTCTAACTGTCAGGAAGTTTAGTTCTAGGTTGCTTCTCTCCTTTGACTAGTTTCCATCCATTGTTTCTTGTCCTGCTTTCAGGTGCTTTGGAGAATAGCTTGACTCCCTCTTCTTTGTGGCAGCCCCTGAGATATTGGAACACTGCTATCATGTCACCCCTCACCCTTCTCTTCGTTAAACTACACATATCCCATTCCAGCAACCGTTCCCTATATCTTTTAGCCTCCAGCCCCCTAATCATCTTTGTTGCTCTTCTCTGTACCCTTTCTAGAGTCTCGACATCTTTTTTACATCGTGGTGACCAAAACTGGATGCAGTATTCCAGGTGTGGCCTTACCAAAGCATTGTAAAGTGGTATTAGTACTTCACTTGATCTTGAATATTACAATTAAAAATATAAAAAGTAAAACAAACTAAAAAAAATAAGAATAAAGTGCAGAAAAAAAGAAAAAAAATAGTATAGCAAAAGAAATAAAGAAATAACTTCTTCCTCCATCACAGCATGTATAAACAATTTAAGTATCACCTTCTGTTTAAACATAACAAATTACTTCTTCTTCCCACATCTCATCTCTTATTTATAAACAAATCCTTAAGGCTTGGTTGTTCAGTCTTGGTCAGCAAAAGTCCATTAAGGATTACCAGAGATGATAACATATCTATTTTAACTGTGAGAAGTAGCTTTAAATAGATAAATAAAAGAACTTTATATTCCTTCCTTTTCCTTTAATAATCTTAATGTCAATCGAAAATGACGAATTGCTCCCAGAGGAGGAAGAGAAAAAACAAACTGGGCACATCAAGGGCTGGGTGTCGAAGCCTCCCCTGTCGCCGAGCTTGAAGCCAAACCCCAATCCACATCACAGCAAATGCCAATCACCGATTTACTCAAAACAGGAAAAAGAGGGGAAAAACCATGACCTTGTGAGCCATTGCAATGGTCATTAGAGTGCCAGGCAGTGTTCGGAAAAACTAAAGAGACTCTTTGCAGCTGAACCAGTTCTTAAGCACCCTGACCCTGGACAACAATTCATCATTCAACCTGATGCAAGTGACGTGGCTGTGGGTGCCTTCTCTTACAAAAAGAAAATCACAGAGGGGAGTTACAAACTTGTGCTTACGCCTCCCGAAAATTAACTGACGCTGAGAGGAGATGGACAGTTGTCTCTGTCTGTCGGAACCATGACACTTAATCTTTAATCCCTTTAATTAATATTGATTTCTTTTTATTTCTTTTTCTCGTCTCCTAAAATCTTTGAAAACTTTTGCTTTCAATGTTTTATTAATTTTCTATTATTACAATTCATTAGTGTTTGATGAACGACGTGTTGTCTGGGTTAATTTGTTTTGTTTAGCAATACAAGTTAAATTCTTACTTTCTATCCCGTTTTTCCAGCCATTGATAAAATAAGTTCCATGTTTGAAAATATTCTGTATCTTCCTTTTCTTTAATTCTCAATGTAAGTCTATCCATTTCAGCACAGTCCAGTATTTTCTTAATTATTTCTTCATCCACTGGTGTTTTTCATTTTTCCAGTGCTGAGCAAATACAATCCTCGCTGCTGTTAATACATGTAATGTTAAATATACACTTTATCATTTTTTTTCTGGAATTATACCTAATAAAAAAAGGTTCAGGTTTAAAGTCTTTGTGTTTCCCTAACATCTTTTCTAACCAAGTATGTATTTTTATCCAATTTTTTTTTGCTTTAACACACATCCACCACAGGTGATAATATGTACCAGAATTTTGATTACATTTCCAACATTTACTAGACATATTTTTAAACATTTTTGCTAATCTGACAGGTGTTAAATGCCATCTATAAAACATTTTATATAAATTTTCTTTATATGAAGTTGCCATTGTCAATTTATAGTTTCTTTCCCAAATATTTTGCCATTTCTCTAATTCTATATTGTATCCAATTCTTTTCGCCCATATTATCATTGTTTCTTTCAAAAGAAAATCTTTGAAAACTTTAAGAGGTCACTTCTATAAGTCCAGTGTAGACTAATTATCCAAATCACTCTTGATTTGTTATTTGTATATCCCTTTTAATTATTAAGACATCAGCCATTGTCATTTGTATATCCATGTTGCATCTTTTTTGATATCATTCTTGTAGCCTGTCATATTAAAATCCACTTTCAAATCAGTCTCAGTCTTGTCTGGTAGAACTTGTTCCTCTTCCATAACTTCTTTTAAACACAACCTATCTATAATGGCATGCATTCTTAAAATTATTTAGTCCATGGTTCACAAACATTCTTTAGTATTATTTTATAAAGTATTTTGCTCCATTCTACATTAGTAAATAAAATTTCAGTGTCCTTCCCATTTAATTGTAATCCTTAGTCCTTTCTAATTCTCAGTTGTGATCTTGATTGAAGTCCCTTGATTCCTAGTCGTTCATCTCAAAAGTTGATCACACAAACAAAAATCTCAGTTCCTGCAGTCTACTGAGAAGGAGCAGCTGTGCAAAGTGCAACCTCACAATCTCCCCTTTTTTGTTGGAGACTTCATCTGCCAGAATTTGCTGTTTGGCCATCAGTCTCTACTGCATAATATAATCCTAGTTTGCATGTATCCTCATCGTAGGTTTGAGAGCGGCGATCCTCTGAGTGTAAGCAGAATTGTCTCTCTGCTTTATCAGTTATATTTATAATAAAGGATCAAGAGAAAATTCTTTTTGTGACAGCGGTGTGATTTATTTCCAAGAATGGATAACCTTCCTCAAAGAGTTATATCAACATTTGCATTCCTTTCTAACCGTAGCCTATAGATGCAGGCACAAAATTTACCAGAAGGTTTCATGACTCATTACTGAATAGTTTGTTGCATAATCTGAACTGGGAAAGTGATTTTAGTGCTCTCTTCAAACCTCATTGTATAATCAGAATGGAATGGAATGGAATGAAATGGAGTGGAACGGAACAGAACAGAACAGAACAGAACAGAACAGAATACTTTATTTGGCCAAGTGTGATTAGACATAAACAATGAATTTATTTCCAGTGCAGAAACTCTCAGTGTATATGCAAAGCAACAGTTATAATAATTACAATAATACCAATAAGAGGGGGTAATAAAGGAGACAAGGATAATAATAATACTTCAGCCATACAACATGGATAAACATACTTAGCATAAGATAGTATTGTGAGAATTAGTTGTTCAGTAGAGTAATGCAAGGAGGGAAAAAATTATCCCTGGGTTTGCATGCGGTGCCCTATAGTGGCGTCCCGAGGGGTGAAGTTGAAATACGGTAGTTTGTGTTCTAACTATTGGTTTTCCATTTTAAAAGGATAGTTCACACCATAATTGGCTTCTTTGAATGACATAGGAAACTATGATTTACACAGTCTTTTAATCCTAGTATCTGAGAGGAAGTGGGGATTCATGGACATGAGCTGCGTCACTGATTGTTTTATCCATTGAAATCAAGACCACTAATTTTACAGTGCTACCTCTGAAACCAAGGAGAGTAGAAATCTTTTAAATGAACAGAATTTCCCCTTTTTCCCTTTGGTAAGATTCATGCTTCAAATGCTTACATGCTCTCTCTATATCTATTTCATTTTGGAATCTCATTACAACTTTTTTTAAAAAAAAAATAATAAGGAATGTGATTCGTGTACCCAGATTCTGATGATATGTAAATGAAAATGTGCTGAGTAACATGATATTTACATTGCAGCGTTTCAGACCCAGAGAATGCTCAATTTTCAGCCCATGAATAATGAATGAGCCACATTTTCATGTGAAGTTTACTAACATGTTGCAGCTGCTGTTTTCCTAGGTACATTTTGAACTTATCCTGGAGCTTAATTATTTTTGATAGAGTGACTATTGTCAGATCACAAGATTGTTTTCCAAAGGGCCTATTCTCCTGTTTTTAATCAAATGAATGCTACAGTATAACTAATCCTATCCAATCTAAATCAGAAACATGCAGTGTCTTTGTGTAAACATGGCACCAGAAATATTTCCAAGAAGAAACAAGTGAGACTGATTATCAGACTGTCAAAATTACTAGGTGAACTGTGGATCGTTCTCTTCTTATTCCACTTTTCTCTGTTTTCAACAGTGCTGCGTTCATCAGAGCTTCATTGACTTTACAGCACCAGCCATTTAAATCAGAATGTAAGGAGTTTATTCGGCTGTGTTAATAGTATGGCTGTGGACTTCTCCATGTGTTCCAGCAAAGCTGGATACTGCCATTTAATAATAGGTGGAGGTTTGATTTCTGTGTGATGGTTGGTTGCTCCTTGGGAATGATGAAAGGAAAGTTGCGCTGAGGACCTTTTGCTGGAATGTATCAAGAAACATGAAACATTTGTGATCTACACTTCAGTGCAGACCATCCTGAGCCTGGAGAATGTCAAAGAAAGTATGTCCAGAGGAGTAACTAGGAATAAAAGAGTCAGGAAAACCCTAAAATAAGCTTATAAATCTGTACTCAAAGTGGCAACAAGGAAAAAAACGCAAAATGTTATTTCTTTGGATTCAGAGTAAAATTTTTAATATAACAACCAAAATTAATTCCTAAGTTGGGTCTTAGCATAGACTTAATGCTCATAGAAGTAAAAATGCACTGGTCCTTTGGAAGGAGAACTCATTTGTAAGCAACCAGGTGTATTGAACCCCTTTTATAATTTACTCTGAGCCTGTATTTTACCTAATCAATTTTCTTTTTGTCTTCTTTCCTCTTCTACGAACCCTATCTTGGATGTCCAAGATTTTCCAGGAATGTTTATATTAATCTTGTTTGGAGAATAAAAATGATATTAAGATCCATATCTATAAAATCTTTTCCCCATTTCTTTTATTATCAGTCATTTCTAGCAAATGGATCTACTGGAATTATTGGCAGTAATACCAGTGTTGAATGGATTCTATAGCTTGGTTTTTTTCCCCCTTGGTTCTGGTGAAAACATTTTTGCTGAAAGCTTGAAATCTTGAGTACACTCAATTCAGGGACCTCATAGGTCACGGGTCGGCAACCCACGGCTCCGGAGCCGCATGCGGCTCCCAGTTCTCCTCTGCCATTCCGCTTTTTTAAGAAATGGCGCCCTGTTTGGAGAGTTGCTGCCTTCGTGTTTGAAAGAAACGCGGAAGAAAGCAGCTCTCCAAACCTCCGGTGCCCCGTTTGGAGAGCTGCTCCCTTCCGCGTTTCCTTCAAATGCGGACGAAGGAAGCACCTCTCCAAACGGGGCGGTGGAGGTTTGGAGAACTGCCTAGCTCTCCAAACCTCCGGCGCCCCGTTTGGAGAGCTGCTCCCTTCCGCGTTTCTTTCAAATGCGGACAAAGGAAGCATCTCTCCAAATGGGACGGTGGAGGTTTGGAGAGCTGCGCAGGTCTCCAAACCTCCACTGCCCCGTTTGGAGAGCTGCTGCCTTCGTCCGCATTTGAAAGAAACGCGGAAGAAGGCAGCAGCTCTCCAAACGGGGTGCCGGAGGTTTAGAGAGCTGCGCAGGTCTCCAAAACGTGAAGGCAGCAGCTCTCCAAATGGGGCCGCAGAGGTTTGGAGAGCTGCGCAGCTCTCCAAACCTCCGTGGCCCCATTTGGAGAGCTGCTGCCTTTGTCCGCTTATGAAAGAAATGCAGACGAAGGCAGCAACTCTCCAAACCTCTGGTGCCCTGTTTGGAGAGTTGCTGCCTTCGTGTCTGAAAGAAATGGGGGCAGAGCTGGTGCTTGTTTTGCGCATGTGCATGCATGCACACGCACATTTTGCAGCTGCCACTTTTTTGTGTGTTTGACGGAACTGGTTCCGAGTGGCTCTTTCACTGTTTCAGGTTGCCAACCCCTGTCATAGGTAGTATTATATTAGCCTATTTCATGTTTACTTTCCTAATGCAAAACATATTACCTTATGAGTTAGGTTAGGCTAAGTGATTGGCCAAACTCACACAATGAGCTTCATTAATGACTGGGAATATACAGTACGTCATATAACTTCATTGTCTTTCAGTTTATGTCAGTTGACGGGATTTCTTTTTTTAATGAAAAAAGTTTTTTCCCCTCACTCTGAACAAACTTGACAGGTATTGATTGTAATTGCATTGTACTGTGTACAATTGTAAAGTCATCCATCTCTGTGCTTTTTTTTAAAGTCAGACTTATTTTTGATCCTGTTACATGTACTGTACTTGAAAAAGCAGCTTGTAGCTTTTAACTGCTGGAGGAGAGATTGAGTGATAAATTCCTTCTCATGCAAACAACCATATGACCTCAGATTCTGACATTAAGATTCAGCACCTTTGGCTGTGAGAGTTAAGCCTAACATGGATATTTAGTTTAAGTCTCTCCATTTCTAGTCCTCCTTCTAGTCCTCCTAGCAGTAGCACCAAAGACTGGAGCCCTTCTCTGTCTTTAATTGGCTGTGGTGTTCCTATATTAGGATGCTAGATATGAGTCAAATTGCAAGTGACCTGCCTCTGTCCATCACAGATAACAACCCTGTTGCAGTTTCCCACAACTTCTCATAAGGTTGCCAACAGCATAATAATACTTGTATAACAGCCACACCTTTCTTTGTGAAAAGAAAATACATATTTTGGTTGCTATGATGGTCAGATATCTACATCTATAATATGTTTGCATTTCTTTTAAAAATTTACAGTGGACCTTATTTCCTTTCAAGGTTGCTGTTTTTGTCAAAGAAAGCTGTTGATTGATAGAACACATGTTTGTTCTGGGGCATCATTTCCCGGTGTGCAAAATGCCTTCAGAAATCTATTTACATCATTGTGAATAGGTATTGTATTTTCAGTGCATCATTGTATCAACATTTATTTTGTTTTCACATATACCTGTATGGAATTTCAGGGTGGCCTTTGGATCTAATGGCACCCAGTTGTTTTCCAGACTTGAAATGTTTCTCAGACTTCTATTCTGTAATGGAATAGCAGATTTTTATGAAGGCAGACAGGGAGACAAGTAATTTCCTTGACATCTTTGCCCTCAGAACAGTGGTCTTACTGTGTACTGCTAAGTTTGAGTTCTAATACATGTTTCAAATAATGAATCATTCTGGTACCTTTCTTTTTTAATAGATGCTTGTTATTGTTCTTGATAGTTTGGTAGGAAATACTGAATATAAGTTTGGATGGATGGTTAGATATTTTATTGCTGTCCAAGGTCAGGGATATAAAAAGAAAACATTATAAGCACAACCAAACAAGAAATGGTCAAGTATATGAAGGAAATATTAAAATTTAAATGTAAGAGTCTGATTTTGCAGCCATTCTACTCTTCTATTAAGGATTGTACAAAAGACTTTTTGATTTGCTTTAAGGTGCTTTTAGATATATTTGGCGTATTTTGCTAACTTACCCAAATTTGGAAAGAATACAGAATAAAACCATTGTGAACCACTCAGTGGAAGGGCTGTTCATTAATCAAGAATGTCCATTCACTTCAAGAGATAGGCTTGTGCACTCATAAAAAGCTGGTCCATCCTTATGCACATACATAAAACTATATATAGGTAGTCCTCGACTTACAACAATTATGTTTAGTGACCAAAGTTACAATAACACTGAAAAAGCGTCTTATGAATGCTTTTCACACTTACAATCATTGCAGCATCCCCATGGTCATGTGATCAAAATTCAGACTCTTGGCAACTGGCCTGTATTTATGACAGATGCAGTGTCCTGGGTTCAAGTGATCATCTTTTGTGACCTCCTGACAAACAAAGTCAATGGGGAAGCCAGCTGTGTTACAAGCTTAACAACTGCGGTGATTCACTTAAGAATCATGGCAAGAGAGGTTGTAAAATGGGGTAAAATGCACTTAACAACTTTCTTGCTTAGGAAATTTTGGGTTCAGTTGTCGTAAGTTGAGGACTATTATGTCTTGCTTATCAACAGAAATTTTGGACTTAATTGTGGTTGCAAGTCAAGGATTACCTGTACTAGGCATCCTGATTCAGTCCAGGATCTATAGCCATTATCCGGTCCTCTTTCCCTTCCACATATTCCTAAAGTGGCACATGTTTTTAACCATCATGCAGAGGGAGGCAGAGATAGTGAAATAATTAAGAAACACAAAATAACCTGCCTTGACTCTGCATGATATAAGACAAGACGGAGGAAAATTCTGGCAGACTTTCAAGATTTTGTTACTATATACTACAGTAATTGAGTTCCAATAGTCCTTGCAGCATCTGATTTGTGACATGGCCAATTCAGGAATCAGATACTGAAAGGATTGTTAGAACTTGACTTGCTGAAGGATTGTTACAACATCGAGAGCAAATGGACACACAAGCAGCAAAACAACACAGTGCCATGGCACAACTAACATAGCATTTGCGACAAGGTTTGCCTCGGCCAGAAGCAACTAAGCAGCTTATACCCCAATCAATATTTCTTTAGTCTCATGGCAGTTTGTCAGAGAGGTTTGGAAGCCTATAGAATCAGTTTTACATTTTTTACAACTCAGTGTGAATTGTTTATGGCAAGTTAACTGGTAGAATTTCCTACAGATTGGTCCAGGGAAACTTTTGTTCCGCTGAGAAAAGGGGCAGCCAAATGGGTTTGTGCTCCTGAATAAGGAAAATGATCTGTTGCTGGATAATTCCCAGGTTTTCATGCAAAGTGGTAGAGCTATATAATTCAACTAGGAGAAGGAAATAAACTGAGAGATTTGCAAGCTGAAACAAGGCACCTGTAGAGTTCATGAATGCCTATCAGATTTTTCAATTATGTGCCAAAGGTGTTGAGTGGGAAGATGGATCAATTTCAAGGACTTGCTGATGAACTGATTTAGTAAGACTAAGCACACCAGAGAATTTGGAAGAAGTGTTTCATTGTTGTTGTTGTTGTTGTTGTTGTTTGTTACTTGATGGGTGTTCTGTACCAGCCTGCTACCGGCCCTGCAGAAAAGGCAGGGACAACCCCTTTACAAACGGCAAGAGGCTGGAATTAAGCCTGCCAAATTTATTAACATAAAACAGAGCAAAACAAGACACCAACCATGAAACAGGAGCTATGAAACAGGAACTATTCAAGCGGTTGCCTTCAGCAAACCAGCCCTCCCACGCATTCCCCTTTTATACAGTTCAGGGCGTGGCTTCTCTCTGCCTCCTTCCGAGGTGCCCCATTGCCTTCCTCTGTTTACTCCTGATTGACTGCCTCCTGCGTTGGGCGTCCTTGAACAGGGCCAGCTGTGGGTCATCTTCATCCACGCTGTCAGGCTCACACAGCTGGGTCTCCGTCGTGACCAGGTGGGAGGGGCCTGGTTGAGGGCTCTCATCAGCAAGCTTTTCAACACCCCCCTCCTCCTCTGAGTTGTCCGACCCAACTGCCGAAACCACAGGCTGACCCTGAATCACAACAATGGGTGATTGGAAGGGTTGAAGTAAATGGAAAATAATAAATGGAGGGGATTTTATAATCTCCCTTCATCCCTCTCCCTATCTCTGGTAGCCTCCTTGTGAACCAAAGTGCTGGAGAATCCATTCAAATAGAAGCAGTAAAAGAAAGTGTTTCTCTGCAACAGAGAAACAGAAAAAGAGAAACTTGGGCGCCTGTGCAATTGCAAACCAGTGAACTGCAATTGCAAACCAGTGACCACATATGCTGAAATTTCCCCAAAGCCCTATCCTCAGTAAACTTTGCAGATTCCCCTCTCAAGGCAGGATCACTGGTGGGGGTGGGGAGGGGGATCAGTCAGACAGATAAGAAAGCCTCAGGTAGTTAAGAACAGGAGAAGGCATGGCACTTTCTCTGTTATTCTGTGTTCAACTTCAGCTCTCCTAGAAACGGATGCTGCAGCCAATTTAATAAATAAAACCACAGTGAAACACTTCAAACTGCCCACACAGTTATGAGAAAAAACTTGTCTTGTGAAAATGATTGACAGGTGGAAAGCCTGAGTGTTGATTTGTTCTAGCACCCATTTGTCTGGAAGTGGTATTGTCAGAGGTTTTCTCCAAAATCATCGTTCAGAATCATAGTTCAGAAGCGTCAATTCTCTATTTACAGAGTCTCTCTCTGAGTGAGAGAGGCAGCCTCCAAATTGGATAAATAATCATAGTTTCTTCAGAGTTCAATTGTCATATCTGTGGAGCATCAAAAAAAATCTGTCTGCATATTGGTAGTCTTTGACTTACGACCACAACTGAGTCCAACATATGTGTTGTTAAGCAAGACAGTTGTGAGGTGAGTTTTGCCTCATTTTACGATCTTTCTTGTCACAACTGTGAAGTGAATCACTGCAATTGTTAAATTGGTAACAAGGTGGTAAGTTGAATCCGGTTTCCCCATTGACTTTGCTTGTCAGAAGGTCGCAAAAGGGGATCGCTTGACCCCGGGACACTGCAAACTTAATAAATATGAGTCAGTTGCCCAGTGTCCAAATTTTAATCATGTCACCACGAGGATGCTGCAACAGTCTTGTGAAAATGGTCATAAGCCACTTTTTTCAGTACCATTGTAACGTCCGATGGTCACAAAATGAATAGTTGTAAGTCGAGGACTACCTGCAGTTCTAATCTTTGTAAACATACGCACATCACAGCACCTGAATGGCCTTCATTACTACCCTACTAAGAATTAGTCTGTGGCATATTACTGTTGATAGTTATCTCTGAAAAACAAACTATCCACCATTTCAATATCTCCATTGTAAATTGTAGGGCTGATTGCTGACCCTGTTGTCATTCATTTAGACTTCTTTAGATTTAATTATGATCCCATCTTATGCCATGCTCCTTGACTGTATTAGTTACTAGCTGTACAACATTAGAGATTGCAGATCATTTACAATTTTTGCTATCAGAGTAGTGTAATCTGCACGGGCTAGGTTGTTCAAACCTAGTCATTAAAACCACACCATTTTTTTCACCACCCAATCCAGCCTTTTTTCCCCAACTCGTTTTGTAGAGGGAGGCGGAGATAGTCAAATAATGCAAGGGCCATTAACTATGGACCAAAGTCAGTAAATAGAACTGGGCGTTTGGATTTGCATACTCATTTGTAGAAATACAGAACATAAATTCTGGGTAAAACCTCAATAAGAGATACAGGTGTATGAGTCAGTAACTGTGCAAATACTCTGAAACATATCATGCCAGCAGGGCTGCACAAATATCTGGATTTGAAAGGCAAGAGTGGTTTGGGAGTATTCATGGACATGTACATTTCATGGACATGTACAGAAGTTTTATTGCTTCCTGAATTTATACTATGTAATTCCCTGAAAATCTGTATTTTCTTTTAAGATGATATAGATCAGGGGTGTCAAACTGGCGGGCCGGATGCATCATGCGCAGGCTACGCCCACCCCAGCTCCACAAAGGCAAAAAATGTCACGATACGTCATAATATGTCACATGACATGATCGAGTTTGACACCCGTGTTATAGACAGATGTGACTTACTTCCACATGTCCTCCAAATCATCTTTTACCCTTTGAATCTGCTACCCTGAGTGTTGTCAAACAAGTAGCTGTCTAAATTGAATGAACAAATGAAGGAAGGAAGGAAGGAAGGAAGGAAGGAAGGAAGGAAGGAAGGAAGGAAGGAAGGAAGGAAGGAGAGAGAGGAAGGAAGGAAGGAAGGAAGGAAGGAAGGAAGGAAAGAAAGAAAGAGAAAGAAAGAAAAAGAAAGAAAGAAAGAAAGAAAGAAAGAAAAAGAAGAAAGAAAGAAAGAAAGAAAGAAAGAAAGAAAGAAAGAAAGAAAGAAAGAAAGAAAGAAAGAAAGAAAGAAAGAAAGAAAGAAAGAATCTGGATCTTTGCTATTAAGCACAGCACCCAGCGGAAAGATATCTAAATGGTAATTTATGTCATGCATGAGATAGAAACCTTTTAAAATCCATTTCCACTATCCACTATTGTTCAATCAATCAAAATTGATCTGTGGTCCAAGACCAAATACAATAAAAGACCAGTAAACAATTCAATAATTACTGTATAAAAGGGAATTTTAAAATTGTGAGAAAATCCTCAGCATTCACTGAGTTCAAAGTACTGAAGAGTTTATTATTGCTACCTATACACAAGAATCTGGTCAAGTAATAGTCAAAGCTAAATTGGTGCTCGATAAGGAGCAATGGAGTTCTTGGGGGACTGGACTGGGATCTCTTGTCGCAATGCAATGACTCTAAACTGATGACATGTTTAACACTACCTTCAGCTCAGCCTGCTCTTCTCCTATATAGTTAATAGCATGAAAGAGGAACCAAACAGTTTCTAACAGCTATTGATAATAATTTTGGAACCTTTTTAGAGGTTTCTGAAGAGTGGTCACTCTTCATCTGGGACACTTACATATCTACTGGTTGTTGCCCTAATAGGTAGCACCCTACCTTTGGTCTAAAGTGGAGCAAATGAGATATTATAGAAGTATCTAGAGACAGACTAGGAAGGAGACACTGTTATGCTATAAAAGGGAGGGAGGCTTTGGCTCGGTTATTTTGGATAGCTGGATCCAAAATGTTCTGTTTTAATTTAGCCAGGTTTTATCAATCCCAAAGCAGGTAATGCTGACAAGATAAGACTGCATTATGCCAAATTGTAAATAATGTCTCTTCATAGATTAGAAGAGAATCTATCCAGCAAGATGAGAAGAGCAGTTCCCTCACTGTGATCTGCTGAAGGTCTGCTTTTTGCATGTGGCCCAATGCACATTTGTGGGAACCCTCTACTTTCTCATTTCTTCGTTAGTTTCCAAGTTGCCTTTGTGAGCATCAGTGCTTTTTTTCTAAAAAAAAAAAAAGTGCCGGAACTTAAGAGGTGCTGTCACTGGGAGTGATGCCTGTGTCTTGCTACGGCGTTGCCGCCCGTCCTTTGCACCTCTGCCCCTGTGGCTCAGAGCCACAGGCCATGGGGATTCCCCTCCCCACAGCCGCCGTGGGGATTCCCCTCCCCGCAGTTGCTACACTGCAGCCCGTGCTGAGCACCCACCCGGAGCTGCTCCGAACCCTGACCCAGAGCTGTGTCCCTTGTGGCAGTGGTCTTCAGCGCCAAACAGCTGATGGCCTCCAGCACCAAATGCAGTAAGTGAGCGAGCGAGCAAGTGGCGTTTGGAAGTGTTTGGAAGCGACGGAGCAGTAAGTGAGTAAGTGAATGAGCAAATGGCGTTTGGAAGCGTCAGGGCAGTAAGTGAGTGTGTGAATGAGCAAATGGTGTTTGGAAGCGACGGGGCAGTAAGTGAGCGAGTGAGCAAGAGGCCTTTGAAAGAGACAGAGTAAGTGGGAGAGAGACTGAACGAGGTCCCTTTGAAAGAGAGGAGGAGTGAGTGAGAGTGACTGGAGGCTTTTGTGAGCAAAGTGAGTGAGGGGGGGCTTTTGTGAGCGAAGGGTGAGAGAAAAAGGGAAAAGTGAGGGGGAGAAGGGAAAAAGAAAAGGCACTGACTTCTGATTTCCTCTGTTGCAGGAGTAGAATGAAGCATTAACATTGAACCTCAACTTTTTGCTTTTCTATATTATAAACTAGCCATTTCTATAACAACAAATGAATCTAACTAATGAAACCCAAAATACCCCCCCTTTTTTTTAGTCAAGTTTTTGACACCTTGTTAAGCACTGGTGGTACTTGACTATTGTCATGTCCTAAAAATGGTACAATTTCTGAAAAGGTTGAAAAGCCCTGATGTAAATGCAGCCTAAATTGTTTATTGCCATCCTATTTGCAAATAATATCTTACCTAGTTGAGATGGTGTGTTGGGCAGCAGGGAGGGAAGCAAAGTTTCTGCCTTCGCTGCAGACAACTTGCCTGTGCAATGTTTGCCGCCTGGGTTTTTTGGCGCTCTCAGCAGAAATTCCTATTGGTTTTTGAAAGCCAATAGGCCCGGGGTAAACAACCTTGGCTCTTTTATGACTCATGGACTTAAACTCCCAGAAGATGTTACATAACATAACATCAACTGGAAGATATTAAACTATCCTGTTTCTTTCCTTCCCAAAAATTGTGTTAATGAGTCCTCTCTAAGCTCTGCTAATCAGCTTGTCCTGGATTGTTTTGCCACAAAACGGAACGGTTTACAAGTTGCAGTTGAGACAGCCCATCTCATTTTAGATATATCACATATAACTGAAGATTGTAATTAGTTGTGTGTACACATTCAGCAAGTGTGATGAATTTGTGCTTGCATTTCTAGGCCTCTTTCTAACCACATCCAGAAAAATGTGTAACAAACATTGAAATTCTCAAGGCCATGTTTTGTATTTCCCAGAAATCTGTTACTGGAAGGAAAAAGCAATCCTGCTGCATTACTGATCCCAGAGAAGCATTTACAATGTATGCAGGTATCCTTAGGGTGCCATAGTTATGGATGAGAAATATTGGTTGCAAAGTTAGCATTTCTGGATGTAATACAGATATTTTGGACTTATTTTTGTTTCTTTGCATGTTTGATATTTTTAAAAAGGCATATGCTACTGACTATGCTTATGCACATATGTAACATCTTTTGCTAGGTTACATGACCACTGCTTGTCCAGAATGTGAAAAGTGAAAGATTGTGACTAAACAAAATTTTAATGTACAGATAATACCACCAGAAATTATTTTAGCCTTTTTAATAAATGTTGTTATTGATGTTAAGCTCACCATGGGAAACATCGTATATTGTTATGTATATACTAGGTTAATTATTTAAAGACTGAAGTGAAACATAACTAGATTCTAAATAATCTATTTTTTCAAAACATACAACAGTCCAAACAGTAAAAGTAAAGTTTATATTAAGAATATTTCATTCTTAAGAATTGTTTAATTTAAAGTGGCTTAGTTGTAATAGAGTATGTACAAAAGATACTATTTTTTTCTAGCTTCAGCTAAATTAGACATATTACATTGAGAAAAATGTTTCTCATTTCTTTCCTGTTACCTTTATTGATTTCATTGCAGAGATGTTAACATAGGAAATAGATTATTTTGTTATCTAATTTTACCTTCCAAAAGACAGAAGCAGGTGAAAAATGTGAGGTTCTTTCCTGTTGGCTTGTTTGAATTAGCTGTTTTAGATTCTAAAAGTTTATTTCCTAAAGAAGTAACCTTGTAAATAATTTTAATGTCCTCTTTTAGTGCAGGGTAGGCAACCTTGGCTCTTTTATGACTCAAGGACTTCAACTCCCAGAATTCCTGAGCCAGAATGGCTCAGCTTGGAAAGCTCTCTCTTTCCCCTCAGCATGGCTGGCTCAGGATTTCTGGGAGTTGAAGTCCATGAGTCATAAAAAAGAGCCAAGATTGCCTACCACTGCAATAGGCTTTTGAAAGCCAATAGAGGGAACTTTCCCCCCCCCCAAAAAAAAGGTGCCAGAAAGTTCTATGAGAAAAAAAGCCCTGGCAAGCATAATTATGACATTAGAGATTTCACCTTTTGCTATTTTCCTTCTTCTTTTCTGTCCTAAAGGCTTGACTAGGTAAGCTGGAGACAAAAGTTTCTGATCATACAGGAGAAATTTATTATGAAATCAGGACTGAGGTAAGGCATACTAGAAAGGTGAAGGGAGCTCTGAGCCAATTACCCAAAGGCTCCAGGAATTCAGAAATAAATCTCATATCTCATATTATACCATAAGGTGACTGGTTTGCTTTTAGAGAGGTTTTGGTTAGTACTCAGTTGATTATGAGTTAATGTGATGTGTTTTGGCTTAAGAAACCAAAAAGCTTGGGTTTGAGATGTTAATTATTTTAATTGTTTTAAAAAATATTTGAGAGACAGACTGGTAGGATATACTTATTTTTTTCCATTATAAAAATCACAGGGCTGCCCTTGAAGAGCATCTAAAAGCTACAGCTGATACAGAACATGGTGGTATAGGCAGTTGTATGAACTTGTCAATCAGCAGATGTTACAACTCTGCTCTGTAACCTATAATGGTGGCCAGTTGGCTTCTGAATTTAATTCAGTTCAAGGTGCTGGTTGTAGTCTACTCTACAAAACCCTTCATGAAATAAGTTGGGTTTCCTGAAGGACCAATTATATTATGTTCTGGGTTCTGTCTGCTCAGGAATGGAACCTGGCCAGACTCTTTTCTTTCTTTAGAGCAAGGAACTAAATTTCATTTTTAATCTGTGCCATTGTGCCCACAGTAAAAAATGACAATAAAGGCTGTCTGTCTGTCTGTCTGTCTGTCTGTCTGTCTGTCTGTCTGTCTATCTATCTATCTATCTATCTATCTATCTATCTATCTATCTATCTATCTATCTAATCTGTCTGTCTCTGGAATATCATTCTTGAGAGATTAGATTGGTAGAGGATCCATTAGCTATTCATAAGGTTTTAAATATTTGATTTTGTCACTGGGTCTGGAGATGAGGAGGTAGGACTGAGCCCATACATTGTTTATGTTTTTCTGATTTAGTGGATTTCTTATTTTTACTCTGATTACCATTTCTATATGTGCTGTTTTTCTGGTTTATTTTTATGCTTTTATATTTTTCTTTTAATACTGTTAGCTGCCCAGAGTCATAAATGTGAGATGCGTGTGTATATCTAAATTAAAATCTTTATCAACAACACCCTCTAAAAATTTCATTGGGGCAGTATTGGTCTAGTGCAGGGGTCGGCAACCTTAAACACTCAAAGAGCCACCTGGACTCGTTTCCAAGAGGGAAAAAAACCACTGGGAGCCGCCAAACGTGTGCGCACACGCAAGGGGGAGAGCTTGATTGAAGAGTTTTTAATTAAAAAGAAATAGAAGCTGCTGTGCATGAGTTCTCTCTCTCTCTCTCTCTCTCTCTCTCTCTCTCTCTCTCTCTCTCTCTCTCTCTCTCTCTCTCTCTCTCTCCCTCCCTCCCTCCCTCCCTCTCTTTCTCTCTCTCCCTCTTTCTCTCCCCCCTCTCTCCGATCTTCTGTTCGCCTGGCAAGCTGGCTTCACGCTGTTCTCGGACAAGCTGACACACATTCTTATTGGGCTGGCTCTCCTGCCCTGCTTTCTGCTGCTTCTTGTGAAGAGGCAGCAAAGGCAGGAGTCCCGCCCAATAAACTTGTCAGCTTGTTGGAGATCAGCTTGAGGCCACTCTCTTTTTTACACACACACACACACACACACACACACACACACACACACACAGAGAGAGAGAGAGAGAGAGAGAGAGAGAGAGAGAGAGAGAGAGAGAGGGGAAGCGCAAGTGCCTCTCTCTCTCTCTCTCTCTCTCTCTGCAAATGGCAGAGGAGGACTGGGAGCCACAGGAGAAGGCTGAAAGAGCCGCATGCAGCTCCAGAGCTTCGGGTTGCCGACCCGAGGTCTAGTGGTTAAGGCACCAGGTTAAAAACCAGGAGACTGAGTTCTAATCCCACCTTATGCATGAAAGCTGCCTTACTGACTTTAGATCAATCACTCTCTCTCAGCCCAACCCCCCTCATACGGTGGTGGTTGTGGGGAAAATAGGAGGAAGAAGGAGTATTAGATATGTTCCCTGCCTTGAGTTACTTATAAAGTAATAAAGGCAGGATAAACAAAAAAATCTATTTTTTTTAAACTATTGAACTCCATACAAAGAAAGCTGTCTTCTTATTAGCTAATCTTGGGAAAACTGCAAAGGACTGCCATGATACTTGCCTCAAATGTGTTTTGCATATCTAACCCAAATTTCATTTACCTCTTCATATTTCTTTCTTAAGGAAAAATAACAGGACATTCTGTAAACCTTAATAAACCAGATTCCATTGTTAACTGTGTGGCTTAATTTGCAATGCCTTTCCATTTTCTTTATATCCCTCTAAATTACTCTTGGTTTGCAAGGTCAGATTCCACTATGAATCCAATTTTAGCTGTATTAAGGGGCTATATGTCTGAATAAACAAATGTTGAACTCTAATGAATATGCTGAAATTCTAATGTGGCTTTCAAAATGTGGCTTTCCTTAAAGCAGTTACATAAGTGTGTTTTTTTTCTGATGGAAAATTTTACAGAAGAACGATGTGTTTATTTCTTGAAACAGGAGGGAAGCAATTGATTGCAAGAGACTGAATGATGCATTTTCTGCCTACAGATATCCAGTGAATTGGACCCGATTAACCTAATTTAGCAGAATAGTCACCAGAGAAAAGAAATTTACACATCAGCTGAATTATTTAACTAAGATTGATCTAATTGTATTAGGCTAGAAAGGCCTTTAAGAGGATTCTCCTGTTTCTTTTTTCTTTTATCTTTGAAACTATATATACTACCTGAGTGACAAGATAAAAAACAACTTTCCTGGTTGGAAACCCTTAGCTTATTTATTTAGCCTTTCAGTCACTTCTGTCTCCAAGGCTCACCAATGGGTTAGCAACAGTTTCTCAAAGAAGAGAAAGATCCTTACAAAAGCAGAGAAAAGCCATTTTTATGATGCATTGGCAACATGGGAGGAAATATATTGATGTTTTTTTATGTTTTGTGCATGCTTAAATTGGTGGCTTTGAGACTTCAGCTGTGTTGACACAATGGATTGCTTAAACTCTGGAGTCCGGTAGGATGATCAGCTGCAGAGAATTCAGGGAAGTTGTTAGTTGTTGGTTTCACCTGACTGTGGTGAGCTGGTAAGCAAATAGATCCCTGCATGAAGGGACTATGATGTCATATCTGTATGCTGGTAGGGATATCCTTACCTGCAAGTAAAAAAGTGGATAATGCTAATTTAGCTCCATTAAAATGGTGGGATATACAAGGATTGAAATATATCAACTCATTTTATTATCTTTGATGAAAATATCTTAAATAATCCTTATACAAAATCAAAAATATGGGTAAGCTCTTATTAGAACCCAACAGAAAAAACAACAGTCAACCTTCTATAGATGTATTGAGTGACCATCTTTGGTCATTTCTGCTCCTGACTAGAGAGATGGAACCATCATTGTCACGGCTCGGTTGCTCTTGCCAGCAATTCCATAACAATTTCTGGTGCATCTTGTAGTATATCTTGGATAGGTTTACAGCCCTATGATACAATATGCTCCCCATCCAAAGGAAGAAAGATGGTTAAGGTAGAATAGCAAGTGAGCACCTCTGGAAAACAACTAGTTCTAAAGAATGCTTTTAAAATAGCTATATGGTGAAATGTACCAGTATCTGTATATGATGGTGATTCATAATATCTTTTTTTTTCTACTAGATTTTATTTTAGTTATACTGATTATAGGAACTATCCATCCCAACCAACATAGCCTTTTAAAATTTCCTTTATTTAAGTTATAGCAATCAACACTGGTTGAAATGTGAGAAAGGTACAGATGGTTTTATCTGCTTTTCTTATTTTTCTCATAAGCATATTGTAAAATATCCTCAACAAGATTATGTAGCAATTTGGGAATGAAAATTAATATATTTTCATTCAAACTTTGAAAGGATATTTGTCTATTAGTATTACTTATTTAGGTTTCCGTCAGGCTAAATTATATTATGCAAAGTTGATGCCAAAGTTTACTTGCCTTTTGGGTAGTTATCTGGTAGTACATCAAATGTGCTGCTATAACTACCGAGTGAATGAATGCATTCATCAGTCTACAGTACTTGAAGAAAGCTCTTACCAAGCTATAAAAAATAGATTCAGAATGCAATTCATGATGTAAAAAAGCTATTGCAATGGAAGATAAACTTGAGTGCTTTGGGCAGCAATTTTCTTGATGTTCATTTAGTTGTCTGGAAATAAAATTAGAGTTGAAACATTAGCATGGTTGAGAGCTGAGAAACTCAGATTGAAAGAGAAATCAAATATATTAATTATTAGTGCTCATTTATATCCGTCTGCACAATACACATGGTGTGGGGAGGCTGCATTCGAATGCCAGGATAAATCATAATTTATCACATCAGGAACGAGCTGCAGAATGTTTCAATTTCATCCATTCATTTTCTTCTCCAGGATGGTAACAAGATGAAATTTCTGAGTTAATTTTCTGTTAGCTAGTAGATTGTACCATCTGAATTCAACAAACAGTTAACTGCAATATAGATTAATTGCTGTCCTCTTTCTGCATATCATAATAACAAATAGTATCAGAAAAAAGCGTGTTCTTAATTCAGCTCAAAAAACAATTGAATATATTGGGGTTCCAACCCATATTTTTAAGAAATAGATAAATACATCCTCTTTCAAATTTTGTTTTTCATCTGAGTTTGTAAGAATCCATTTCCTTTCTTTCAGTTTCCTTCTTTAGTAACCTCATAAGCTTTTCTTCTAGTTTTGATTACTTACCATTTGCTTGGTCATCTCAACTCCGCTCCTTCCGGCGCGATCTTAAAACCCACCTTTTTGAACAAGCTGGCCTGGCCTGATGGGATGGGGTTGGGTTTTAAATTGGTCTCAACTTTTAATCTGTACTAATTTATTACGGGCATTGCTGTTTAATTACTTTTAATAATTTTTAATTTTTGTATCTTGTTTTTATTATGTATTGCCCTGTTCACCGCCCTGAGTCCTTCGGGAGAAGGGCGGTATACAAATTAAATTAATAAATAAATAATAAATAATAAACTGGATTAACTGTAGTTAACTATGGATTAAGCAACTGGTGCTTTTTTCAACTGACCATAGTTACAACTATCTTTTGTTTAAAGTTCTTCCAGTTTATAATATCAAAATTCTAATAAATCAAATAGCAGAAGTTTTAGTAATGGCCTTTTTACCAGCCCTAATATAGACCCTGTCTTTAAAGGTATATGATAATTTTAGAATTTATCTTCATTTTTAATAGTTATTTCTTTTTAAAAAGATAGCACAGAAAACATGAAATATGTTAATGATTTATCACACCTTAAAATTATCTATCTGTTACAGTACCTTAGAATGAGTTGGATAATAATGTTCATAAACCTCTTATTATATAAGTTATTTTTTAAAAAGCAAGAAAATGCATCCTATGGATCAAGCTTTCTTTTGTCAGCATTTTGCAAATTTACTCATTTTTGATAACGGGCTCCTTAGCAAGAAATAAAATTAAGAAGAAAGATTACTTGGGGAATCATAAACAAGTTCAATAAACCTCTAAATGACTAATCAGACAAAAGACATTTTATGGCGTAAATTGGAGGAAAATTGCTAGTCTAAGAAAAACAGCTGAGAATGCAAAAATAGCATTTGCAAAATTCTGAAATGAAATGCCTTTCTGATTCCCCTTCATTCATGGAAGCTCCAGGTTTTCTATTATAATATTAAGGGTCTAGAATCATTATATGAGGATAATTTAGGTCAGGGGTCCCCAACCCCCAGTCTGTGGAGCAGTACCGGGCCACGGCATGCCAGCAACCGGGCTGCACAAACAAGGGAAGCCCCATCCACAGGATGCAGGCAGAACACAAAACCACTCCCCCTTTGGTCCGTGGAAAAACCTCTCTCCAGTCCCTGGTGCCCAAAAGGTTGGGGACCTCTGATTTAGGTCTTATAAGAAGCGGACACTGGCCTTGCAGGAATCTTGCTGAATTCCATCTGCTTTGAATTGGGACAGATCAATTTCTGACTTTCTGAGCAGAGTAGTGCTTGATTTTATTTCTATACTGTAACTCTATCACATTTGGGGAATGAGAATTCTCTAAGTTTAATTAGTATCTGAACTGATGAGCTATTGTGCTATTCCAGAAACACCTTCTCACAGGTGATGCCTCCATGGTAGACAATAATCATGACTCAGGAGGTTAGATGGATGTGACCTGTATTGGTACTGTTGAGTGTTTGTTTTTGGGTTTGTTTTCAGCACCTGTTGTATGTTTTTATGCTTTTTGTTGATATTTGTATTTGCAGTATGCCTGCTGGTCTGTTGGTTGCCCAGTCACTTCTTAGAGATGGGTGGCCTTATAAATCAATGTGATAAATAAATAATAAAATAAATGTAGTGTCTTTCTTAGCTTGATCTAGAAGTATTTTCATTCTCCTTTTCCTCCACCTCCCCTGGGCATGATTTTTGCCGTTAGTAGAACTCAGAAACTGCTTTAGTCAGAGGTTAAGATGTTCAGCTGTCTACAAAAAAGGGAATTTGAGATGCTGTTAGCCTTATGTTCTTTCAGAGGCCATGCTGTCCATGTCCAGCTGGAATTCCAGTACCGAGCATGGAAAAGCACAGGCCGCAGAGTGGTATCATGATCATGTATAATGTTATGACTTTGTCAGTCCTGAAAAAGAGGCTTTATACCATGAGACTGATGGGGACCTTAGCCATCAGAGATTATTCATGCTGTAGCTTAGTATTTACTCTCTCCTTATGCCTTTATTTTTATGGAATCTGGCTTCTTACATGAACAAGTTAGTATGCTTTTTATGCTGCAAATTACAATATATATCAGCTGGAAATATATTGATTTATTTGTTATGTGTGAATAGGAATGTTTGTTTTTTTTAACTAAGAAGGAGAAGTGAAAATCCATACTTGGGCATTTTTTGATATTTGAAAAAATTAGAAATAACAAAAAAGAGATGTTCTTCATACAAGACGTAAAGGGTTTTTGGTTTTTTTAGTAGAACCTTAAATAGATAATATGATACATCTTGTAGCCTTTCCACGTGTCCTAAAACATGAACAGAGCTGCTGGCTTCCTAATATAGCTCAAAACGAGCTCATGAAATTTTAGCAGCGATAATAATCTATTCAATATGTAGCTCATAATTGAGATATAATTTGCTGTTGTTATCCTTCACACCACTCTTACTTAAAATTCAGCTCCCCTACCTGTTTGCAACCTACAATCTGTATTCCTAAAACAAGGGAAGGGGAGGACGTGAGTTACTATCGCATTTGGAGCTTTGGGACTGAATGAATCACTTGAAAACTCATGGGGAAGCAGAGTTTTCATAAGACCAGCAAAAACTTATATGTTTAGGTGTATGGATTTTCTATATATCATGCTATCATAGGCTGTAATTCTAATATCTTTTTTTTTCCTTTGGAGGGAGGTTGTTATATTAAATGTCTGTAATTTTGCAGAATAATCATATAAAAGGGATCACACTGATTTCAACACATTTCACTGCTAATATTTATTGTGAAGCCCGTCTTCCAGTCACCATGAAAGAATCACTTAACACTTTTGCAGTGGATGTGACAGTCAGTTAGCTTTTCTGTTAAACTACTGAGGCATCAGTTATTTTAGGGTAAATACTTTCTAAAACATTCATAATAATAATTATGGAAAACCTCTTTGGTATTTCAGTGTACAGACTTCCCTTCTTTATGACAGGGTTATGTTCCCTGAAAACTTAATATAAAACAAATTTGTACAAACTGAGAGACTAAAACGATGGCAAAGCAGGACAGGCTGTCAAATTGTGTAGCCCAATTGCATTGACAAATATGCTCATAAATTTGTAGAGCCTTATTTTGACTTCTTGGGAATTGAGTGGCATATATATATTATTATTATTAGGGTTGGTTGCACAGTCAGCCAGATGTTTAGATTGGATTTGGCATTTTATCCACCTATTGAGTCCTTCCTTGGGACCTGGGCTAAACATATCATTATTTGATGATGTCAAAGGTATCATTGGAGGATGTAAGGTGTTCCGAGGAAAGTTGCCTTTTGCAATTAACTAATGGTGAATTTGTCAGTGCCAAAGATATTCAGATAGTGCTCCAATTGTTTTGGAATTACACCCACAGAGCCGATACTACTATTCAGGGCTTTTTTTCTCATAGAACGCTCAGAACGGAGTTCCGGCACCTTTTTTGGATGGAACCTTGTAGGGTAAGCAAGGCAAATTGTATGACATGTGTGAGTTCCGGCACCTTTTTCTTTTACAAAAAAAGCACTGCTACTATTTCATTCTTTTGCCATAGTCATTCTACTTCTATTTCTCTGGTCTTTGATTGTAATAAATATTGACTTGACTCAACTACTTCTGTTTTTGAGTCTTTGTATTTTGTGATCTTCTCCAGTTCTTTCTCTTTTCTTCTGTTATCTCCAGGTATAGTACTGCCACTACCCAGACTTTTTAGTCTTTCTATATATATATATATATATATATATATATATATATATATATATATATATATATATATATATATATATATATATATAATTAATTTTCTACTTTTGCAATCATAAGTACTTAACAAACAACGTGTTGCCTGGGTCCATTAGTAATTTAGTGGTACATATTAACTTCCTCAATCTAGATCCAATACTACACCATCCAGTGCTTCCTCTTTTCTTCTGGTGGTATACATTTCTCCATACTAGGCAAATACAATTCTTATTGCTGTTAATACATATACAATTGAATATCAACATCTTTATCACATTTTTCTAATATTATGCATAATATCAATAGTGTCAGTTTAAAATATCTTTCCTCCCCCCCACTTTTCCCAGCTGCAGTCTTCAAAAGTGAAAGTTTCCAAGGACAACAAAAGTTTTATCTGAGTCTGGGCTTCAAGCCAAGTTTCCTTTAAGCATAATAGATTGTAGTGCCATGGTTCACCACTAGATGTCAATGACACCGTCTTCCAGCTTTTTAAATCCAAACTTATATTGCAAGTTTTTCAAGTCTCTTTTCTAAATAAGTCTCAAAGCACTTTTAGTCCCAAAATTTCAAAGCTATATATCTATATTGATTCCAAATTAATCTTGTAATTTTCTCTGTTTTCCCCCAATTAGTTCCCTGCTTTTCTTTTCCTGAGGGAACGGGGTGGAAATTCTCCTTCCCTCTCTCATCAGGGGGATTCTTTGCTTTGGGAGATTTTTTTCTGGGAAAAAGTCTTAAAGTCAGAAAGAGAGGACAAGATCTTACCCAGTTCCATCCACATTGCTCAAAAGTTGCTTGTTATAGCTTATTTTCTTCGGTTGTCAGCAGCTTCTGACTGGCCACATGAATGTGGCCAGTCTTTCCCCCGCCAGTTTGGAGGGCTTCCTTGGATCAAACAGAAGGGCTGCTGCCCCTCTGCGATCAACAAGGATCCCCTCTTTCTTTGTCACCTCTCCAGGGTGACTTTTGACCCTTTTTGTGGGGGCCCCAGCGGGGCAAAATTGAATGTGGAAGATGGAGCCCCATCTTCCTGCGCCCGTTATGCCGCGATGTCTTTCTTATCAACAGTTGTTAAGCCTGGGGTGTTATGTGGCAGGTGCTTGATTGTTTGAATTCAAAAGTCCCAAAGCACTGTAGATTCTTCATTTTCAATTACTTTCTCTATTTTATGTTCCCACAACAGAATAACAGAGTTGGAGGGACCTTGGAGGTCTTCTAATCCAACCCTATACCATTTCAGACAAATGTTTGTCCAATCTCTTCTTAAAAACCTCCAACATTGGAGCATCTACAACTTCTGGAGGCAAGTCATTCTACTGATTAATTGTTCTAACTGTCAGAAAATTTCTCTTTACTTCTAGGTTGGTTCTCTCCTTGATTAGTTTCTATTGACCCCCTTTTCTTTGTGGCAGTCTCTTAGATATTGGAACACTGCTATCATGTCACTCCTAGTTCTTTTTCCCCCATTAAATTAGACATACCCAATTTCTGCAACTGTTCTTCATATATTTTAGCCTCCAACCCCAAATCATCTTTGTTGCTATTCTCTGCATTCTTTCTAGAGTCTCAACAAAACTGGATGCAGTATTCCAAGTGTGATCTTACTAAGGATTTATAAATAGTACTAAAGCATTATAAAGTGGTACTAACACTTCATGTGATCTTGATTCTATTCTTCTGTTAATGTAGCCTAGGATTGTGTTGGCTTTGTTGGCAACTGCAGCACACAGCTGGCTCATACTTAAGTGATTGTCCATTAGGATTCCAAAATCCCTCTCACAGTTACTACTATTGAACCAGTAACCACCTCTTCTCTAACATTTGGTTTTTCTTGCCTAAAATTAGAACCTTACTTTTCTGTCAATAAAGGAGAATATTTGTAGCTCAGGGTTGAAATGAGGAGTCCTTGGTGTTCTCTGTGTTTGGTTGTTTTCTTGCAGGTGAGACATTAGAGACAAGCTAGATAACATCACCAGCGCACACAAGAAAAAAGTAAATAAATCCATAGTGAATCAACATCAATAAATAGAGTAACATTCTTGGTTATACACCTTAGAGATTCACTGATTGCAACCAGTCCTCTTCAAACTTGGCCCTTTTATGACTTGTGGACTTCAACTTTCAGAATTCCTCAGCCAGGCAAGGCTTTCTAAGAAGACACTGTTTTATTGTTTTCAAAAAGATTATAAGGAAGGAACCATTCAAAATTTGTAGGCCAAGCTTTCCAGGAGCTTCAGTCAAGTCAACTTGCTTCTGGACTTTGTCTCTAATGTCTCATGGTTTGCAGCATCCTTGTTATTTCTGCTCTTATTCCAGCTTTAATTCTTTTATATACATAGCAGTAGCAAAATTGAGATGGAAAGTAGGATACTAGGTGATCCTTCCTGTCTTCTGCTTTATTAAAGAAACAATTGGATGGACAGGGATGATGTATCCCAGGGCTTTTCAACCTTTTCACCCATTGTACCACTTTTAGGATATGGCAACATCCGAGTACCACCAGTCGCCTAGCAAGGTGTCAAAAACGTGAACAAAAAAAAGGAAAAAAAAGTGATGATGTATAGGTAGTCCTCGACTTACAACAGTTCGCTTAGTGACTGTTCGAAATTACAATGGCACTGAAAAAAGTGCCCCCCAAGCCACAGCCGAGCAAGACACCTGCTTGCCTGCCCGGTGGCGTTCTTCCTCCTGTCAGAGATTTTCATTGTTGTGAGCATTTCTGTTGAGGATTGGCAGTGGGGGTGGGGTGGGGGGTGTTTGGTTTTTATTCCCCCCATCTGCTGGGTGGTTGCAGCAGGTTTTGGTCACTTCACATGACCCTGGGACACTATGACCATCATAAATATGAATCAGTTGCCAAGCATCTGAATGTAAATCACAAGAGCCTGGAGATGCTGCAACATTCCAGCTGATCAGCGCTTCGTCTGGGCTCAGCAGAAGCACCAGGATCAGTGCCGAGCTCCAGCTGGAGCCTGGAGCTGATCCTGGCGCTTCCGCTGAGCCCTGACAGCCTTGCAGCTCCAGGCTTGTGCGGTGCTGCCACCAGTTCAGCTCATTCCCCTCCCCCGCTACCACTTTTGTAGGATGGTCGCGTACCACCTGCCAGGTGCCAATGTACCACAGGTGGTACCCGTACCACTGGTTGAAAAGCCCTGATGTATCCCATACCAACTGCATTCCTAAATCATCCCAGCCTGGACCCCATGCTTCTAAAGCAATAACAAACCTTTAGGGCAGGGGGTCTTCAAACATGGCCTTTTTATGACTTGTGGACTTCAAGGCTGAGGAATTCTGGGAGTTGAAGTCCACAAGTCATAAAAGGGCCAAGTTTGAAGACCCCCTGCTTTAGGGCTTTCACACATCTCACCCCCTCAGCTTGCTTTCTGTTCTCAAGATGGGAGGAAAGTACATTGCTCAGAGACCCTCTTGCTTTGAGAAAAGAAAGCCAGAAAATTTGCTGACCTCATTTGAGAATTGAACTCTTGACTGTTGTGGAGGGAAGAGGAGAAAAGCAGGGAGCATGATTTCCCCCCCCCCCCATCTCCTTATAGGTTTTCCTCCACTCTAGCAAGGGACCACAACTCCTGGAGTAGTGCAGAGCTGAATAGGACAAGTGACCGATAGGAACAGCAATCCCAGGAATAATGTTCATGAACAGGTCACTATTTCTACCTCAGCCTAACAAAAAGAAGCCTAGCTGTCTTCTCCAACTTCCCAACGTTTAAACAGGTAATCCCCTAGGTACGAATATTCATTTAGCGAGTTTTCATAAAAACAAATTTATTCAGAAAGGATACTTACATTAGAAATTCAACATTGCGAGCAAAAAGAGGCCTCTGTAGTCATGTGACTTAGATTCAGTAACTGCTGCAGCGGTGGCTATGTTCATTTAACTCTGTGACTTGCCTAGGCCAGGGGTAGGCAACCTCGGCTCTTTTATGACTCATGGACTTCAACTCCCAGAATTCCTGAGCCAGCTGTGCTAGCTTAGGAATTCTGGGAGTTGGAGTCCATGAGTCATAAAAGAGCCAAGGTTGCCTAGCCCTGGCCTAGGCTGTTCGAGTTACAAATACAATTTCGAACAAGCCACCCTGGCCTGATGGGGGATGGGTTGGGATTTTAATGTTGTTTTAAATGTATTTAACTTATTGCTGTAGCTTGGGCATTTTGTTTAATTCTTTTTTAACTTTTGTATTTTTGTACTTTTATATGGTTGCCCTGTTCACCGCCCTGAGTCCTTCGGGAGAAGGGCGGTATACAAATAAAATTATAAAAAAAAAATTTCCTGAACCCAGAAGGGGTGGGGTTTTTTTTGTGTTTTTTTGTGCCCTGGTCATATGGCCAAACAAGAGCTGAGCTGGCCCCGGTTTGTTTTTTCTTTTTTCTTTTTTCTTTTTTTTTTGTGCTGAGTGGAGAATTTGCTGCCACCTGGACTTGAGGACTGCTTCTGTAAGAACTTTATTTCATTTCATTTCATTTTATTATTTATTTTGTTGCTCTATAGCAGGGGTGTCAAACTGCCAGCCCGCGGGCCAGATGCATCATAGCAAAACTGCGCCCACCCCATTGCCGGCAATGGCAAAAAAGTAACGATAAGTCACACACATCACGTGATGTTGCGAGTTTGATACATCTGCTCTACAGTGCTTGTTTGCAAGCACTTGGGAGAACTGCTATGCTTTTTAACTACTGTACTTTGCAAACTATTGTGTTTGTAAGTACGGTACTTTGCAAAGATAAAGTTGTATATTACTAATATAATTAGTGTAGTTTGTAGGTTTAAAATTTAAATTGCCTCCAGAAGTTGTGGATACCCCATCACTGGAAGCTTTTAAGAAGAGACTAGATAGGCATTTATCACAAATATTATGTTGTGAGAGTAGTGGGTTAGACTAGATGACCTCAAGGTCCCATCCATCTCTGTTAACTGTTGCAAGCCGAGAGTTCTGCAGATCCCTCCCCCATCTCCCTTTGGGTGCCTGGCTGGAGACTCTTAAGTTAATTAGTGGCCAGTGGGTTGTTTTTTTCAAAGCACTTTCTCTGGGCAGCTGAAGACACTTGAGCTAACTAGCAGCAGTTGTTTTTTTTTTAGAAAAGCATCTGCAATGGCTGCAAGCCCTGCTTGGAGGCAATTTAGTTCCTGAGTGGGCTGCACTGGAAACAGCTGATGGGTGGCTGGAGGGAAATTCTCTCAGTTAAATTAATGTGGCAGCGATCAATTAAGAAACTGGAGGAAATAGTAAGTCAGATCTTAGATTCATTAGATTCAATTAATGATTTTGATTTTAAAAATTTGTAAAATTGAGTGATTCATTTGATGATTTTTTTTTATTTACGAGCCTAATGGGCAGGCTCCGTTAGGTTCGTGCCTCAAGGACTGTTGTTGTTGTTAGTTGCGAAGTCGTGTCCGACCCATCACGACCCTATGGACAATGTTCCTCCAGGCCTTCCTGTCCTCTACCATCTTCTGGAGTCCATTTAAGCTCACACCTACTGCTTCAGTGACTCCATCCAGCCACCTCATTCTCTGTCGTCCCCTTCTTCTCTTGCCCTCAATCTTTCCCAGCATTAGGCTCTTCTCCAGTGAATCAAGGACTACCTGTATTAAAGATAGGAAGATTAGATTAAATAGAATGGTCAGTGAAGAAAACCTCTGCAATTTAAGCTTTTTTTATTTTTTCTCATTTGTATTTTGGGTGGGGCTTCCCAAAACACTCTGAGGAAGAAAAGGTTGTGGGAGGTCAGAGGCTGAAGACTCCTTTTCCATGAATCCAGTTACTCAGGCTTTTTTCTTTTAACTGCCAATATATTTCTTTGGTGTGTTGATTACAGAATCCAGGTTAGGTGTAATGTCACTATTTCACTAGATTAGCAATAGCAATACCGCTTAGACTTATCCACTGTTCCATAGTGCTTTGCAGCCCTCACTGAGAGTTTTACAGAGTCAGCATATTGCCCCCAACAATCTCATTTTACCAGTGCTTTTTTTGTAAAAGAAAAAGGTGCCGGAACTCACACATGTCATACAACCCGCCTTGCCTACCCTACAAGGTGCCGGAACTCCGTTCTGAGCGTTCTATGAGAAAAAAAGCCCTGCATTTTACCCACCTCAGAAGGATGGAAGGCTGAGTCACTGAGCCGTAGTGGCACAGTGGTTAGAATGCAGTACTGCAGGCTAATTCTGTTGACTGCCAGCTGCCAGCAGTTCTGCAGTTTGAGTCTCGCCGGCTCAAGGTTGACTCAGCCTTCCATCCTTCCGAGGTCGGTAAAATGAGGAGCCAGATTGTTGGGGGCAATAGGCTGACTCTGTAAACCACTTAGAGAGGTATATAAATCTGAGTGCTATTGCTAGTGCTATTGAGTCAGTCAGGATCGAATTGCTGGCATTCTAACCACTGTGCCACCACAGCTTTTAGACCCATGGTGGTGAACCTATGGCACATGTGCCACAGGTGGCACGCAGAGCCCTGACTGTGGGCACGCATGCTGTCATCCCAGTCCTAGGCCTTTAGCTGGGTTTTATAAAACCTTTTTGCTTTAGGCCTCTGCTGCTGTGCGCAAAAAAAAAAGAAGGTTCAATCAATCAATTTCTCGTGGGGAAAAAAAGATCTCGCAAAGTTCGAATTGATTGATTGAACTTTTTAGTCCCACCCAGTCTGCCATTACCACCGCAGCCACGCCCACCCAATGGGCCATGCCCATCCAATGGGCCACACACACCCAGTGGGCCATACCCACCCGGCACCCGATGATACTTAAGTGGGGTTTGGGTTGCAATTTGGGCACTCGGTCTCTAAAAGGTTCACCATCACTGTCTTAGACCATAACTTTTACCCAATAATATCATTACTATTTTTCAAATCATATTAATGAAACAGAAGAGGTGGAAGAAGAAGAAAATACTGGAATAATATCTTTTACACAGAGAGTTTCAGCTGAGATACCCAAACACTTCTTTTTCATCTTATTTTATTCTTTGAATGCCAGTTGAGAGTTGATGAGAGCAGATCATTATGAAAATAAAGAAGCTCAGGCATAACCTTTTGCAGTAAACCTTTTGTGGAAAATTTGTGAAAAGTGTTTGACACAGGAAGATAAGTATTAGTCATAAAGGTCACTCTAACATTAAGCCCGTTATATTGTTTAAGTGATGATACTTAGCAGAATTCATATGAAAAGCAACAAAGTATGTATTAAGAGAAAAGTACTGTAGGTCTAGGTCTATTTCAGCAAGCAAAAGGAAAATCTAAATGACAACCTCAACTAAGAATATTCTCATTTGCTTTAAAATGTTTTAAAGCATGTTTTAAAATGTAGAAAAAAGTGCTAAAAACAATAGCAGATTATATTTCTATGTACAATGTAGGATGAATATAATTCTTTGTGCTTTTCTTTAGTGCTAGTTAGAATGTTAGCTTCCATCATTGAAATAAAATGTCACATGAGTATATTCTTTCTTTTTTCTAAACATAGTATGTTTGTATTTGCAGAAACATTTTTTTAAATTTATTAAATCTTTAGTTTATGCTTGTAAATAGCATGCATGGAAAAGATAAATAATATAATGGGGACGTGTTAAACTTAACAATTTGGGATTTGGAACACAACATTCTAGAGAACATGGAACAGGACGAATTTCCACCAAACCATGCAATTCCTTTTGGGATAGGTGGGGAACTGGGGAATTTCTGGAAATAAATTCTCCAAACTGAAATTGAGTCAAAGTGTTGGTTCTCAGACTAATAAAGATTCACACAACCTTGGTATAAACAAACCACAGTTGCCAGCTCCTCCTTTATCATTGACAAGACCTATCTGCATAAAGTGGGTACCCCATAATGCTGTGAGAAAAAGACTCAGAGTGTACACTTAACTATATTGATCCTACATTGAAATATTTCATTTGCTAGCATTTTCTTTATTCCCCACTGCTTTTATCTTAATAAATTTTGATAAAGACAATCCATTGAAATTTATGCTTTGGAAAAATCACTTTGTATAAAGATGGTTAAGACACGGTAAATAAAACATACCAGAGGTTTCCAGAGAACAATCTGTTCTTAAATCAGCCAGTTTTGTATGTCCCTAATACTTGTTTGGCAAAAGATAAGTAACATTTCATTCAGATTAAATACTTAGCAATGGCAGCATTAAATTATGTGGGTTGAAGAAATAGTGGAGAAATGGGACTGTGTATTCTAGAACAAAGAGAGAGAGTAAGTATTTTGCACTTATTAAATCTAAAGTCAGAACTTCATGAGCATCTGCCAGAGTGATGCACAAAGGATAACAAATGATATAGGTGTGATTATGTCACCTCACAACTTTATTTATTTTTATTTTTAATGTATTTTTTATCCCACCTTTATTGCTTTTATAAATATAAGTCAAAGTGGTGAAGATACATACTACTCCTTCTTCTTACTATTTTCCCCACAACAATGACCCTGTGAGGTGGGTTGGGCTGAGAGAAAGTGACTGGCCCAAAGTCACCCAGCAGGTTTTCATGCCTAAGGCGGCACTAGAACTCACTGCCTCCTGGTTTCTAGGCCAGCACCTTGACCACTAGACCAAACTGTAGTTATCTCTCATGCCCATCCTCATGATATCCTCCTCGTTTGCTATGTATGCCCTGCTTGCCTTATAGAATTAATGGAACATCCACATTTAAACCTTCTTGAGAAACTAATATAAATCTAAGAAATAATAAATAAAAAACAAACTCTGCGAGCTAAGGAGAATATGCAGCTGATGCTTTACAAAAGCAAATTACAGATATTTCAAAAAAGTAGTAGTGATGAAAGATTTCAATTACCCTGACATCTCTTGGGACAGGGTGGTTCCTCCAGGCTGTTTATGGCTGCCTTCCCGATTTCTCATTTGCAAGACTGAGAAAGGCCCCAAAATATGAGCTATCCTAAATTCGATATTTTTTTAAAAAAAACCCAGCACAGTATATACCATTTTATTGACTCAAGGAATACAAAATTCATTAATACATGCGCGCGCACACACACACATACACAGAGAAAGAAATTTTCAGAGAGTTTAAGGTAATTATTTATAAAATGCACAGAATACAATATATTCAAAATTGCCCATATAAGGGCTAAAATAAGAAATTGTGATTTCATTTCCTTTTCAGTTAGTGTAAATATTCTATTTTTTTTAAAAAAAAATACAAGGTAGTTTTTCTTTATGTTTAAAATACAACTCATATATAAATATAAAAATTAGGGCTGTACGTCAGGCTAAATATACTGGACCGAAAATTCACAGCAGATGTACAGGTGTAAATGAGAACTAATAAAGGTGAAAAATGAGCATTAATAAAAGTATATCAATATTAGTAGCCCGAGATCTGTTACCCAATTCATCTCTGATATTATTAGTGACACAACAGAAGGCCATCAGTGAAAAGCATGACACTAGGTTTGGTAGAGATCTGCCAATTCAGATTGTATACTTATGGGTAGTCCTTGACTTACGACCACAATTGACCCAAAATTTCCATTGCTAAGAAGACAGTTAAGTGACTTGAACCCCATTTTACAACCTTTTTACACAGTTGTTCAGTGAATCATTGCAGCTATTAAGTAAGTCATGCAGTTGTTAATCAAATCTGGCTTCCCCATTGATTTTGCTTGTCAGATGCCAACTGGGAAGAATACAAATAATGATCACGTGATCCGGGACACTGCAACCGTCATGAGTATGAGTCAGTTGCCAATTTTGATCATGTCACCATGGGGAGGCTGCAATAGTTGTAAATGTGAAAGACGGTCATGTTAGTTTTTTTCAGTGCCGTTGTAACTTTGAACGGTCCTCAACCTTACCTGTAGCATATTTTAAGTCCTCGACCTTACCTGTAGTGTAAGCAACATTTAATCTAGTGCAAAGAAAAGGTAAGCATGGGGTGGAAGCTGGAAAATCCTTCCCAGATGGAAATAATGTGTGTGTTTTTTTAATTTGTACTTTAGATTGTAGTTTAGGATAGGAAATACATAGCACAAGGAAACACAGCAGCAAAGCACATACAAAAAAGGAATTTTATTTTTTAATGTTATTGTGCAAAAGTTCACCTGATGCAAATCAAAGCGACAGATTACACAAAGTGGAAGCTACAGACCTTTTGTAGCATGCTAAGCTTATTGAGCTGGAAACTGAAGATCCGATTTTGAGTGAAACAAGTAATGAATGGAGCCAAATGTCTTCCAAATATTGGGTTTTTTTAAACAAAATCATAGAAATGATAAGAGGAATTCCCTAACAGGGAACAAATTTAAGAAAGGGGAAGTCCCAAAAGTATATAGCAAAATCATAATAAGTTTAGTGGAGCGGGGCGGGGAGCTAATGTGAATGGCAACAAGCAAATTAAAATATGAAAATAAAGAAGGACAAATATAGGAGATGGAAAAAGCCATCCTATAAAAATATGTATAAGTAGTCTGGATTTATAAAGATGGTGATAAGCAAGGAATGAGTGAGGTTAGCAAAGAACGCTCGGAAAAACAGAATGGACTTCTAAAGATGTGTTAAAAATAAAAGGATTTTTTTTTAAAAAAATTGCTTTCGAAATGCTGAATCAAGGTGGCAAAATTTCTTTTATTTGTACACTGTAATTACATATTTTGCAATTCCAACTCTGGGTAGCAGGAATGAAAACCAGCAGAAGAAAGGCAAGCAGTTAACAATTATAACACAACAACATGATTATTTATGTATTGTATCAGTTTATACAGCCACTCATTTTGCCATGTGCAACTCTGGGTGGAAACCATAAGATTAAAACTTGGCAATAAACCCACAAAAATAAGACAATAATGGAATCTGAGGACAATTTAACTCAAAACCATAGAAACACAGAATCACGTAGAGGATAAATTATACAGTATTTGTGTTTATGCGTGTGAGTTTTGAAAGAAAGATAAAAACTAACAGAAAGTAATACAGAATAAAGATAATAGAGAAAACAAAGATAAGATAAAGGCAGTGGTGGGATTCAGCCAGTTCGCACCACTTTGGCAGAACCGGTAGCTAATTTTTTGTTGCCAAGGCCCAGAATGGACTTCCGGAAGCGGCATCCACACAGAGAACCGGTTGTTCACATATTTGAATCCCACCACTGAATAAAGGTTTTTTTTTAAAAAAAAAATAAAATAAAAAATAAAAGTAACGATAAGAAAGCAGTTTTCTGTATCGGTAATGGTAGCCTGGAGTTTTGTGGTCTAAATTTGGTAGTTCAGTCTAAAATCCCTTGACTTTATCTTTCTACCTCCTATCGAAACAAAAAGACAATTACTGTTGTTGGTTTCTCTTAGCCTGGCATTCTTTCCCCAGTTGTTGTTTTTTCTGTCTCTTCACCTTTCCTTTTTAAGCCATCTACGAATGGTAGAATGTGATAGAGAATCACGGTCAATTTCAAGCTGCCACAGTTGCTTTCTTTTTTTACTTCCCTGAGTGACCTATGGCCCTACTATTCTGGTGGTATCTCCATTGAGCTTTGACCCAACTGAACTCTGCTTAGCTTTTTCACATCAGTTAAGGCTGGGTCTATGGTGCCATGAACCTGACAGAAAAAATAGAACCGGTAGCCACTGATGTCTGCATTCTCTGTGGGTTTTTTTTAAAGATTTCTTTTAAAACCATCTGGTTTGGCACTGCTTCTTGTGTCTTGTGTTAAATGATTTTACTATAGGACACACACACACACAGAGAGTGTGTCTTGTGTCTTGTGTTAAATGATTTTACTATAGGACACACACACACACACACACAGAGTGTGTGTATATGGATATATTTATGCATGTCTATGTAGACATATGTAGACACGGTGGCTCAGTGGGTTAGGACGCTGAGCTTGTCGATCAGAAGGTCGGCAGTTTGGCGGGTCGAATCCTGAGTGCCGCGTAGCAGAGTGAGCGCCTGTTACTCGTCCCAGCTTCTGCCAACCTAGCGGTTTGAAAGCACGTAAAAATGCAAGTAGAAAAATAGGGACCACTACGGTGGGAAGGTAACAGCATTCCATGTGCCTTTGGCGTCTAGTCATGCCGGCCACATGACCATGGAGACATCCTCAGACAAGTGCTGGCTCTTCGGCTTTGAAACGGAGATGAGCACCGGCCTCTAGAGTTGGAAATGACTAGCACGCATGTGCGGGGGAACCTTTACCTTTTATACACACATAGACCTGTACATACATACTTTGACTTATCCTCCATCTCCTACCATTGGGCTTTGTTTCTTGAACTTGTGTTCTTACAAAGAGGAAGAACAACCATTCCTGTTCACATTATGTGCCCCGTAGAATTAATATCTCCTTAAATTTCTGACTTCCCTAGGTTTTCCTGTGATGCATAATATTAAATTACTTCCTATATGATTTTTATCTCTTCATTGTAGCCAGCTGCTTGAGAGTAAGGTTAAATTGAGATTTATATTGACTTAAGTAATCTGATGAATTTAGAGGTCATTTTGAATCCAAGGTCCCTAGTCTACATCCACTTTACTTCTGCTTTTTCTGAGTTTGCTTCCATTCATAATAGGAGATTTTTTAAAATGCATAAACAAATATTTGCAATGGTGTTGAAAAAAATCTGATCCATGTGTTGCATGACTGAATACAATAATAAAACAATCGTTTGAAAAATAGGCTTTACTTGCACAGTATGCACTAAGATTAAACATAAAATTATATTTACAAATTAATTATCCATGTTATATATTTAATGATTCACATATCTTTTGTAAATTGAATCAGCAAAGACCCAGTGAATGCCAGATATTTTTCTCTTTATTTTAATAATGTGAAAGACAGACGTATTCTTAAATTTATTCAGTTGCCATCCGTGACATGATAAAGTGCTTATTTAACCCTTGTATAAGTATGAAATATAAATACATATGTTCTGAAAAATATGGAGCAAAAAGTGTCAAATCATTTCCTCCTTTAATGTGCATCCATTATTTTGTTTTTAAACTATATTTGAAGTTGAACATGGCCAACTACAGACCCCCTCATGATGATCTTTATTCTGAATCTGTTGTAAGGTTGGATATATTTATTCCTAAAACAGTATTTTCTGCAGGTCATTCCTTGATCAGGCCTTTAAATATTTTTCCCACCCTTGAAATGCAGGTCGCTCCTGCCTTGCTTTGATCACTTATTTTCATTATTTGCACCATCTCCATATGCTGACTGTTAACAGCATCCTTCTTTATAATCAAAAGTAAAAGTATGGCAGGGGGAATCATCCCTTTACTCCCTGAAGTGAGGCTGTGGCTTTTCTCCTTTGCCTGCCTCCCTTTCAGCCACTTGCATTTGTTATTTAAACCTCCCACCCACAACGTATTCCTCTATTAGCCTCTTGTCATCTATTGTCTGATGACCCTCTGCCCTCCAATTCATTGATTATTATTGAGAAAGAAATATTCATGTTCCTTTTGGGTGAAGATAACTAGATTATTTCATAGAAAAGCTGTGGCATGTGATACATTCAAACTACATTAGACAGAACAAAGCCTTAAAGCTCCAAAAGTAATAAACAGTCCTCCTTGCAACTTGTTTTTCTTTGTAATTTATGTTCTTTCCTTATAATGCAATTCAGGGTTCTTGTATTTGGTTTGAAATAGCTTTTAAATTATAGGTAACTCTTTTTGGTTTTTTTCCTTTTTCCAATTATGAGTGAACGTTCTTAATATTTATGCAACACATTATGCTTATCTGTTATTTTAATCAATATCATGCTGGAGGAATAAAACTAAGTTTTGAGTAATGAGTCTATAACTAATAATAAAGTTTTTTTTTACCAGCCTTTGTTCCCTTGCTAAAAAAAAGTGGTAGTGTAAACTATGGGACTGCTTCATAGAACAATGAATGAAATTGATTTATTTTAAAAGGATATAAACCTGTTCATCGAACATACAAACTCTGGGCAGCTAAAAGAAGAACAAAGTAAGTTAAAATAATCATCAAATACTAACCAAGACGCCATATAGAAGGAACTCAACCACATATGCCGTACCTACGGTATGTTGGCTGTATGTATTATCACAGCCCAACAACTCTGGAAAAAGCCAAGTCTTCTCAAGTCATTTTGTTCTGGACCAGTGGAAGCTTCCAAGTACTTTTGAAGGATAGCCCCATATAGAACACATGGTACTAATCCAACTAAGAGGGGATTAATGCATGACTGTTAACGAAGCAGGGCCTCCCAGTGCAGGACAGTGGCAACTCCTGCACCAGATGAATCTATACAATCTGTTTAATCTTCCTTGAGCAGGAGCCCTGGCTTCCATATAGCACAGTAGCTCTGTCTGGAGAGTGACATCCCTTTGACAGTTAAAGAAGAAAAATACCTCAATCTAGGGGCCCAAGAAACTCAGTGCCATTCTGTCTTCTGCCCCATCCAGACCTTCACAGCCTCTGGGCACTGGGAAAGCACTTCAACAGCATCACAGCTAGGAGGGAAGATATATAATTCATTATTGTCAACATCATATTTCATCTTATGTTCTTATCCAATGGTTTCATGTAGATGTTAAATTGGAGTGGAAAGCGGTCCAGGTCCAGAGGTATCTAACATAAAAGGGCCCTAGGGCTAGAAGTTTTTTTCCTACCATCGACACTAATTGGATTTGGCCTTGGAGGAAGGAGAAGAACCAGTACAAAATAGCAATAGCACAGCACTTAGACTTATATATGGCTTCATAATGCTTTACAGCCCTCTAGGCAATTTACAGGGTCAGCACATTATCCTCAACAATCTGGGTACCACTCCTAATACCTTAAACTGACCAGAAGTAGAGTATAATTAATGGTATTGAAAGCTGCTGAGGAAAGCTGCTCTGGAGAGCATGGCTTAGAGATAACTTCATCTCATGTCCTCCAGAAGCTATCTGCAAGCACAACCAGTGTCATTTCAGTACCATAACATAGCCTAATCTTGATTGAAAAGGGTTTAATTATACACTAGACAATCTATTACCTTTTGTATCATCCTTTCAGAGATATTTCTTTCCCTCAACAGAGCAACAGAATGGGTGGACAAAAAAACAGTGGGAGCATAAGTAACTTCTGATTTCCTGCTGGCTTCCCCATTGACTTTGCTTATGGGAAGCTGGCAGGAAGTGTCTGAATGATGATCCATGGTTGCCAGTGACTGATTCTGATTTGTGAATGTAACCAAGTGTGTGAACAACTGCTGTGAACATCCTTCAGATTTCAATTACACAGAAGTAATGTATACATTCTTTAAGTTAGTACATTTGAGATACTTTGATATAAATGTTGTTACCCTATTATGCACCACTTCACCTAACTGAAAGTTATAACAGACAAATAGGAGAGTTTTAATAGGCTATAACTATCTTTTATATATAATACCTTATTGATTTTGGCTTTTCTTTACACATAAAATTATTATTCTATATCATCCATATCTTCAAGTAAACACAGAAGACCAATGACTTTTTAAAATAAAGATGTAAAGTATTTTTAGAACATAGGTCCTATTTTGGATAAAATTCCCTGGCTTATTATAGATGTATAAAGCATTTCATGCATGAACTGTTCCTGCATGGATAAGTTGCTTTCCACTTTATTTTATCAAATGTTTGGAGATTTATAATTTGCAACCTTTTACCAGAGCTGTAACAAATCAATTGATTTGTGATCCAATTGAGACATAGTGTGAGTTGCCCAATTTCTCCATTGTTTTTTTTAATTTATTTCTTGAACATTTGCATCAGCCAGGTTTGAATATTTTTTTTCTATGTTATTTGTCACTGTTTAACATTAATTATATTTTTAGGTTTTTTTATAGTGTTGATTTTGTTTTGTTTGTATTTTTGGTTTTTCTTTTAAACATGTGCACAGAACAGCTACTTTTTAAAATCTGTGGCTGAATGAAAGCATACATTTTGGGCTGAAAACCTATGTTCTAGGCCAGGGGTAGGCAACCTCGGCTCTTTTATGACTCATGTACTTTAATTCCCAGAATTCCTGAGTCAGCTAATCTAGGCCGATGAGTTGGATGATAGGATAAGAAGGTAGGTTAGGCCAGTTTGAAATGAGACCATGTTAGCTGCTACTGTGTCTTTGTCCTCAAGGGCAGCACATTTAACTCCCTCACTAGGCACTGGTGAGGATGAGGAATAAAACCAGGCTCTGTTGATTTATACTAAGGTTTTGGATATGGCTCAAAAGAAAAATGTGGTAGGCATGGACATGAGCAGTTATCAATTGTTACAGTGAAAACTGGAGCAACATTGTTCCTTTTGCGTCCTTAAGTAGTGCAGATTGTTCTTTGTGGCATTCGAGAACTCTCTTAACTGAGGATGGATGATTGTTTTGTTTTGTAGTTTTTCTAGAGCACTTTACAGCAGAATAATGATAAAACATAAGCTTAATAAAGCACTGCTATTAGCAGCTATCTCAATTCCCTCAGAGATTATTTTAAAAAAGGAAAAGTCGGTTTCCTGTTCATTATTATTGTTCAGTGTTCTTATTAATACCAGATAAGTAAGCTATGTTTATAAAAAATCTCTTATGCTTATAAATATTGTAAAACTGAGACTTCAACTGATCAAAGCTGTTTGAATGTTGTTTAAATAACAACAAAGTGTACAATTGTGATGCATTGTCCACGTATCGCTTGGAAGTGTCTTCTTCCCGGCCACCATCCCAAACTGAATTTAGCCTTTGTGTCCATTCAAGTTCCTTCAGGGGACAATTTTATTTTCAGGTAGAAGCAATACATTTCTGGCTGCTCAGCTGAGTGACTACAGAGGTTCATCATTGGAATTTGAGGCAATAATGCCTTAGAAAGATGGATGATGACAGGGGAAGGGAAAGTTGTTGTCCTAGCATTTGTCATGATTTGGGACATTGAGATAGATGGGCAAACCTCTTGAAAGGGTGCAGAGCTTCCTTTCCCTGGCACTCAGTGGTCTTGTAAGGAATTTGTCATCTTGCCTAAGACAGGGCTTGTGTACTTTATTTAAACTCAATTTTAATTGGATATTAGATTGTTTGGTAAGGGACATTCACACTTAATGGAAATTCTAGCCTGAGTGCTTAGAGCTTAAAAGCCTTTGCAGAGAAGTGCTGTTTTTAAGAAGCGAGGTCACCTGCATCAAGGAAAATGTATAATCATCATGAGGTGCAATCATAGCCTTTCCATTTAGAGACGCCAGGATTAGGCAAAGCATACAAATTTGTGATCTTAACCCCCACATGATGTTGGTCATTGTCACAAATAGCACATCTGGGACCCAACAACTCCCAACTCATTCCCAAGGGGTCATTGCAAATATAAAATGCATAATATTTCTAAAGTCTATTTTCTATTTTGTCTCCAGAATTTATTTTGAGATGCTCCTTTGAAACAAGTCACCTGGAGCCTGTTTTTTTTTAGAGCTTTGCCACTTAGATCTATGATTATGAAAAGAACTCTTACTTAACCCACTTAATAATAACTATGTACATCTGTGGAAGTCCTGTTTATATAAATTATTAAGTGTTTTTTTAAAGATATTGTTAATCATACAGAGAGCCAGTTTTGTATAGTGGTTAAGGTTAGTAATTGAGAGACAGTGAATTCTAGTCAGAGGGGTGACCTTGGGCCAGTCACTTTCTCTCAACCCTAGGAAGGAAGCAATGGCAAACCACTTCCAAAAAGCCTTGCCAAGAAAATTGCAGGGACTGGTCTAGGCAATCTCTAAGAATTGGACATGATTGAACAAAAGAAAAAAAACATAATATATAGGAAATCTGCATAAAATTCAAGCTACAGATTTACATAATTATGCACAGGGAATAATCAAATATCTCTAATAATATCTTCTGAATATAATCTAATATTGTGCTGTGTAAAATGGATGATTGAAATTGGGCAAGACATTGATCCAAAGAAATCAGTTCAGTTGGTACAAATTGATGGCAGTGATGGATTATGAATGTAATTCAGGATGACAATGCCCAGAAATCTTTTGTGTCATGCTAGGTTTCAGGGGGAACTTTGGCTTTTTATTCAAACAGTTGTTAAATATGTATTAAATAAACATATAAATTTTATTTTATTTTATTTTATTTCATTTATTGGCTATCACACACTCTGAGTGATTTATGGTATAAAAGATCAAATCAATAAATACATGAAAATTAACAAAAAATAGCTAAGATCAAATCCCTGACCCATTAATTTCAGTGTCTGGATTCACCCATCACACTAAACCATGATTGGATTCAACACTATTTACACATTAGGTACACTATCACATTAAGTATAAACCATAGTTTACAAATCACAATAGTGGGATTCCAGTCAATACTGTCTATATTAATATATAATAAATGCCTAAAGCAACATTTTTCAGCCTTGATAACTTGTGTGGACTTTCCACTGGCTGGGAAATTCTGGGGGTTGAAGTTCATACATCTTAACATTGTCAAGAGTGAGAAACATTGCTGTAGATTTTCAGGGACTGATCCTGGGATCCTTGGCAAATGAAGCATATTTTCCTATTGTGCTAAAATCTTTTCAAGATCTATTTTTTCAGCTGCTTGGGAAATGGAATTAAGCTGAATTCACTGCTGATAAATTAATAATGAAATAACATATAATGGAAAGAAGACAACAGAACCATGCTGTCGATGATATCTGAAGGTCCAACTCCTAGTGGTCTCAGGATAGCTCATTAGTGAATGAGCTTATTGTTTAATGTATGCAAATAGGGGAAGTTTGATGTTTATTTATTTTATTTATTTAATTAGTTTTCTATACCGCCCTATTCCCGAAGGAGTCAAGGCGGTTTACAGGCAATATTTGAAAGACAATATAAAATTAAGATAATAGAACTAAAAAGAATGTTGCATTACATTTGATGTTTTATTTATTTACTTCTCTGTCAAATTTATATGGCTGCTCACATTACAAGAAGTGACTCTGGGCAGTGTACAGCAAAAGATATAAAACAATGGACGTGTCAAAGATACTATTTATTTAAAACTCACAAGAGATTAGATTGGCAAGGGAGCTATATCAACATCTCAGTGATTCCCCTGAGACCCTCAGGCCTGATGACAAAGCCAGATCTTGAGGAACTTCTGAAAAATAAATAAAGATATCAACGCTGCTAACATTGGATGTTCCTGCTTTGACAACAGATGAAAATGTAGCCATTTTCTCTATGCTTTTAGAATTACCGTATTTTTCGGACCATAAGACGCACCTGACCATAAGATGCACCCAGTTTTTAGAGCAGGAAAACAAGAAAAAAAATATTCTGAACCAAATAGTACCGGTATACTAGGAAGGAAGGAGGGGAGAGAGAGAGAGAAGGAAGGAAGGAAGGAGGGAGGGAGGAAGGAAGAAAGAGAGAGAAAGAAAGAAAGAAAGAAAGAAAGAAAGGAGAGAGAGAGAGAGAGAGAAAGAAGGAAGGAAGGAAGGAAGGGAGAAGGAAGGAAGAAAGAGAAAAAAGGAAGGAAGAGAAGGAAGAAAGAAAGGAGGGAGGGAGGGAGGAAGAAAGAAAGAAAGAAAGGAGAGAGAGAGAAAGAAGGAAGGAAGAAAGAAGGAAGGAAGGAAGAAAGGAGGGAGGATGGAGGGAGCAAGGAAGAGGGAGAGACAGAGAGAGAAAGAAGGAAGGAAGGAAGGGAGAAAGAAAGAAAGAAAGAAAGAAAGAAAGAAAGAAAGAAAGGAAGGTACCAGTAGTTTCTTTTCCCTGAATAGGTTTTCTAAGATGCCGAAGCAATTTCAAACGATTAGCAGTATTACCTTGCAAATGGGAAATCACTTCCAATAAACTTCGCAGAGAAACCTGAAGGGACAATTCCTCGCGGCTTTGTTGGGGCAAGTCGCCTATGAGGTTTAGTTTAGCAAAAACTATTTCTTTAGCAGCGAGGTAAAAGAAAGAAAATGTGCGCGCGCAGGGAGGGGGAGGCAGTCAGAAGGCATGGCAGGCATGTCCGTATTTCCTCCCCTGCCGACCAATCACAGGGGCGGGGCGGAGAATTCCACATCTTCATTCAATCACGTCTCTCCAATGGAGCTGATGGACTGCGTTGACTGAACGGGAGACAAGTGTTTTCGCTTACCTTCGGACCATAAGACGCACCTCATTTTTCCACCCACTTTTGGGAGGGGAAAAGTGCGTCTTATGGTCCGAAAAATACGGTAGTTGATGCTGGGAGGAGGGAATGGGATGAGAGTCCAGCTAGTCATAACAATTACAATTGTGCCGTGGGAACCCAAAGACATTGGGCCCAGAGCTGATAGCGTTTTGGTGGGCTGGAGAGCTGGGGAGGAAGCCCATACTTCAAGCTAATTGGGGAATGTGGTTTATGATTGTTTGTTGGAGGTGGGAATTGTACTTTGTTACTTTGTATCCAGGAGAGGGGGATTTAGTTTTGGGGTTCAACTATGTAATGCCGATACTTTGTTTCCCGAATAAAAGATTCTTTAAGGTAAACAATGCCTCGAAGTACTTTTGAAGGGTTTCATCTGTCAGAACCATGACAAAAGATTGTATTTACATTTGCAACTTCTCACAACCTAGTGCTCTTCAGATATGTTGGCTTTTAACTCCCATAAGCCTAGTCAGCACATGCTACATTGCTGGGAATTGCAGGAGATGATCTGTCATATATGAAGGAAAGGGGTTGGTTTGCGAAATTCTGCTGAGAGAATGTTTGTTTTTCCAATTCAGAGAACTGTCTTATAAAACTCTAATCCTCTCCCAATATCTGTTTTCCTGGGCAAATTCACTGGATGGGGCATTCAGATATACAGATACCTTGCAGGGTGGGTTTCCCCACCCCTCATTTGTTCCCACGTTTACTTCACTAGATTTAATGCAAGATACATGAGAACAATGTAAAGTTGACTCATAGCAAAATGAAAAGTGATGTCGGAGAGATGCTCTGTGTAATCATCTGATTAATTTAATCCCTTCTGTAAATTTAAAATGAAGTTGAGTGCAGATACAGTAAACTACCAGCCATGAGATCTCATATTCTGCATATTAAAGTACCACTTGAAAACTTTGCTAAGAAGTTTTAAGTTCACAAATACAGTAGAGTTCTTGCATAACATCAACCCAGCCAGAACATTTTCTTCTTAGCACTAAAGTATTTAAACATGAATTAGAACATGTAACAGTTCCACAGCCATTCCTTATTTAATTCAACAGAGGGTTTCCTTTTCTCTTGATAGTATTATAAATATATACAATATTAAGAAATGGCTGTGCAAACATTGTCCCCAAATCCAGTTGGTAAGACTGTAAGTATGAAACTACATTAAAACATTAAAATTACATAATTGTTCTTGGACGTGGTTTTTTTTTTTTAGTACCCTTTGAATAGGAACAAAACAGAAGCCAGCTCAGGTTTTCCAGAGACATTAAGTCTGACTATTCTTATCTGCTTCTTTTCTAGCTTAGTAGATGAAGGGAATGCTTCAGACATAATGTATCTAAATCTTAGCAATGCCTTCGACAGAGTGCCCTGTCTATATAAAATTTCCTAGACCTAGATAAAATTGTAAATAAGGGCTAGATGATACTACGATTAGACAGATTTACGACTGAGTTATTCCCCATTGAAAATAATCATTAAGAAGTCTAGGTCTGTTTGGGGGGAATTATTGAGTGGAGTGTTACAGGGCTCTGTCATTTTTTTTATAATGATTTGAATGAGGGAGTTTGGGGGGGCACTGGTCAAGTCTGCAGATGACACAAAAGATGAAAGGGATGGCTAATACTTTAGAAGGAAGAGAGATCTTTCAACAAGATCTAGACTGGCTTAGGCAGCGAAATGGAATTTTACATTTATTTATTTATTTTATTTATTTATTTATTTTATTTTAATTCCATTTATATCCCGCCCTTCTCCGAAGACTCAGGGCGGCTTTACAAACTTAGCAGTAGCCTTCATTCTATGTATATGCCTGCTTATTAGGGCTTTCACACACCCCAAGCGGCATTATTACAAAGTCAGCTTATTGCCCCCAACAATCTGGGTCCTCATTTTACCTACCTCGGAAGGATGGAAGGCTGAGTCAACCTTGAGCCTGGTGGGATGCGAACCTGCACTAATTGCAGGCAGCTGGTGTTACTTAAGGAGGCATTAGCCCACTGCTCCACCAAGGCTCTTGAAGTGTAAACTGCTCCACCAAGGCTCATGAAGTGTAAACTTTTGCATCTGAGTAGGAAAAATGTAGGATGGATAGTACTTTTGGCAAGAGTGGGGTCTTATTCTTTTCTCCTCCTCCTCCTCCTCCTCCTCCTCCTCCTCCTCCTCCTCCTCCTCCTCCTCCTCCTCCTCCTCCTCCCCAGAAAGGCTAACAATGCTAAAGCACTTAATGATGCTTGTTTCATTATTATTTTTCCTGAACAAATGGATTCCCAAATAAGACAGAAGGCTAACTTATTTCTTCACCATAATTATGAGGTGAATGTAAAAGGTTTGAGCTCTGCTACTATCCTGACAGTTGTTCCCAAATAGGATAGATGGCTCTGAGTTATACAGATCAATGGTGAAGCTTAGCTTTTGAAGCAATTTAAAGGAGATAATGATTTTTTTCTTGATTGAAAAATATCAGACTTTGCAGAATAGTGAGGCAGTGGTGGATTCCCAGTCACAGACATAGGTTATATATATAAATTTGATTTTCTGTTCTATCATTTCCCTGAAAGAGTGAGTTTCTTCAGAATTGGCGTCCTTTTGGCTCAGTGATAAGGGAAAAGCACAATGTGTCCAGAATACATCTGCAATTCAGTGCTGCAGTTGTTACTCTGATAAATTTATAGTTTAATTGAATGTATTAACTTCATGGTGTGATTTAATCATTTTTTTTGTTCTACCACACAGATGAACAATTTTCTTCTCATATGTCTAATACTTCTTATTAATGAAAATCTCAGTTGTTATCTAATCTTCCAGTTTAATCCACTACAGGGAAAAAGGTCTAACAGTGTTAAAAATCAAAAGTTTAAACAGTGTGAAGACTAATTTATATATTATATAGCATCAATATAAAAGTGTTGTTCCATACTCTTATGGAAGAAATTCAGTAATTGATTTCTATTAACAGAAGTTACTTCAGGGGGAGTCATCTCTTTTTTTCTCCTTGTAAATAAACTTGTAGCGTTAGGGAACTTGTAGGGAAGAAGAAAAAGGAACATATTTTTATCCAGGAGAAGGGGATATTCCATTATTCTGGAAAGGAACTCCTCATAATATTGGATTCCACCAATGAACAGTATGTATACTATTAGATATTATGATTATGTTGCTCCAAATGAGTGCTGTGGAACTCTTTGGATAAATACATGGTGATGGCTATGTAATAAGAATATCTTATGGTAGAATATTCTAATAGTCAAGAGGCATTCCCAAAATTGTATGAGAACAAAATAATCTCTTACATTTCCAAGAATTTAAATCTTGGAATTGTCTGACTCTAGGTGGCCAGCCAAAACTTTATGGTGCTCATGAAAAGAAAGAAAAAAATAGTGATGCGCTCTTCCATTGCTAGCAGAGGTGCAAAACCTGGGCTGATTTTGGTGCTGTGCTTCTGAACACCTCAATTATATATCGTCAAGCCAGATTTTAAGAATGTACAAAGGCAGCAGGATTCTATTTGCTGTGTGAGGGCTTCAATAATTGATAGAATTAGTAAAAGCTTCATTATATTTTTTTTGTTGTGCCTGCATACACTCAATTCACTCAGCTATGCTACATAAAAGTTCAAAGGTAATATTTTATTGTCATGCATGAGAGAGAAATAAATTGGAGCAGTAATGTAATCATGCTTGCTGATGTGTTCTGAATTTTGAACACCATCTATTAGGAGCTTTGTGACAAAATACTTAGGGAAATATTTATTCATACTGAAACTTTTAATATTTTTTCCCTGCCTATGCTCCTATTGCTTTAACATGCACATGGGAAATTTATCCTGCAGACAGCAGTTGCTGTCAAATAGCACTTCTTCTTTTTTAATAACCACATAAGCCGAAGTGGTTGTCCCCTTATTAAGTAACAGGAAATATATATATATATATATATATATATATATATATATATATATATATATATATATATATATATATATATATATATATATATATATAAATAATATATATTAGTAAAAAGGAATTATATGCAGAGGAGAAACAAAGAGAGGACTGTGCCATTGTACAACAATTTTTGGCTTCTTCCATTTGGAAATTGGTTCAGATTTTACCATCAATACTTTGCTGAGATTTTTAACTTGTTTTTATTTCTGTTTTGTACATATTTATTGTGTTTCTTTTAATTGCCAGCTGAGTAGTGCACACATTTATTGTTCAAAAGATTGGAACAATCAGGTCATTATCCTTATACAATCTGTAGTGTTATGGCTGCCTTATATCAGGTGTGGACTTTATAATTGGTCTGCAAATAAGAACATGGCTGTTAAATCTGCCATTAGCATAATTGTACCTAGTTTGTCTCTAAAGCCATGAGTCTGTACATGCTTCACTAGAATCAAACTGCCCTGAATTCATTAGACTTACTTCTGATTACTCACTGCAAGGATTGGGCGGTAATTGGATGTGAATCCCTCTGTAATTCAGACCTTTATGTGCAATCCACAATATGAAGCGGATGCAAATTCAGTTTGCATTTCTCTGTTTTCTATTAAACTGCAAAAGATACTCATTCTAAATGTGATATTAGAAGCTTCCGAGATCTCCTCTCTGTAAGTTTACAGTGTCACCAATAGGACTTCAGACATGAGGTAGTGAAGTTATCTTATTGAAAATGTTGTTATCTTACAATGATGGTTGGAAGAAAGAAAGTCAGTCAGAGGAGATGGTGGGTGAATTGTTTGGGAATTTGAGCAGCCGGCCTAAGGCTTTAAAATGAACTCTCATGAAATGGTATTGTACGTATGGCCTCTATGAAGCTTTGACTGAATTCCCTCTTCAAAATGTTGAAATAGAGCAAGCTTTCTTTGTACATGCTACATCTATTATATTAGCACACAGCAAGTTTGTTATGGACTTTGGAAGACCCTGGTGGGAGAGACAGTGGACACTAAGAATCAAACTGGAAGAAGTTAGAAATGTTTTGAAATGAAAGCAATCTTTCATAAACAAAGAGAAATAAGCACAGAGGCCAGAAATAGATTTAAAGAATAAATAATATAGTCCTTTACAGATCACCTGATTGTTAGACTTCATTCCTTCCTCTACATTTTACTATTCATGTGGAAGTTGTTAGTTTTCCAAGTATTCTTTTGTTTCCTCCCTCTTTTAAATAAATCTAGAGTTTGGGGGTTTGCTTTTGGACCTTTGTTTTCCAGGGAGCTCATGTGTCAGAAGGAACTTTTACCCATTCTTCCATGCTATTTAGGAGGGGCATACTGATAAACTTAACCCATTCCTCACAATTTTTAGTGAACTATTGATTTGTACAGTTTGCTCCTTTTCAAATGCAAACAAACAAACAAAAAACTAGTGAGGCCATTATAATAATATAAATTATATAAAATTTAATTATAATTCTTGTTCTTGTTAGTTGTGAAGTCATGTCCGACCCATCGCGACCCCATGGACAACGTTCCTCCAGGCCTTCCTGTCCTCTGCCATTTCCTGGAATCCATTTAGGCTCACGCCTACTCTTCAGTGACTCCATCTGGCCACCTCATTCTCTGTCGTCCCCTTCTTCTCTTGCCCTCAACCTTTCCCAGCATTAGGCTCTTCTCCAGTGAGTCCTTCCTTCTCATTAGGAGGCCAAAGTATTTGAGTTTCAACTTCAGGATCTGACCTTCTAAAGAGCAGTCAGGGTTGATCTCCTCTAGGACTGACCGGTTTGATCGCCTTGCAGTCCAAGGGACTCGCAGGAGTCTTCTCCAGCACCATAGTTCAAAAGCTTCAATTCTTTGGCACTCAGCCTTTCTTATGGAATTATAATTCTAATATTAACAAATGTCCGATATATTAAGATTTCCCCCATATAATTACTTATTATTATTATTTTATGCCACCCATCTCTCCTACAAGTTGATTACAACTGATGAAAATATTTAAAGGGCTTTGCAGATTAGAGGCTGTGCCCTTTTGCACTACTGTATGCATCTACAGTATGTCCCACAGTTCCTATCTCCATGCAGAGGTACTGGTAGAAAATGTGGAATAATATCTAATATGGACCTTATGATTCAGCCTTGTCCTTGAAAGAGGCATAGATACAGGTTCCAGTGGTCCATTTTAAAGAGTTTTGGAAGCTTCCGCCATTTTAACAGCTCCAAGAAAAGAAGTTTCAGAGGAACTAATTCCTTTTAGAGTATTATGAATGATCCTTTCCCATTTTATAGATGCTATCATAACTAAATTGTGTGTAGTATTAGATGGTTATTATAATATAATCATCAGACCAGTTATAGAGGTAAAGCTGCTTTGATATTTAATACTTTTTAAATGGCTCCTCAGGAAACATGCCATGTTGGCTATAAATGATAGCATAATTATTAATGATGTAATTAAAATTTTAGGCAAAACAGAAGCCTGCTATAAAGATAACATTCATGTTATGACGTGTAGGTCTTGCTGTATGAATGTATTCAGTTGAATTAAACAGTTGCATTTATCTAGAGAAGGGAACCTATCTCGAATGGAAATGGCAATAAAACGTAGTTAATGACAGTGAACTCTTCAAATAATAATGGAGTATAATAGAATGCAGAGTAGAATTCTGCTTCAGCTATTGCAGTAAAGTGGTTGTTCTTCATCAAATGAGTTTGAAACACAAATAGGTGGAATTGTGGCACCAGTTGAAGGTCTTCAGTGTGTTTTGATGCCCCCATGGAGCTTCTGTTCAAGTAGGTTTCATGTTTCTTTGCCATGTAAATAGAAGGGTAAAGAAGTCTGTGCAGATTTTACTCCACTAGTCGGGGCAGTGCTCATCTCTACTTCACCTAAATAGAAGAATTATATAAAAACTAGGAGCATCGTTTGATCAGTCATTCTTTTCAAAGGAATAGTAGACACCCTTCCAAGACCCACATTTACACTAATATTATATATACGGTAATATTTGATATATAATCATAATAGCTCTCTTCTTAATTCCCTTTGCCCAGAGTACCTTCCATTTATGCATCACAATCAATCTGACTATGTCTTTGTGTATATACCATATTATTCTTGTTTAAAAATACGTCTTGGCTATCAAGACACTTGAATGACATAGATCCAGCAGCACATTAATAGATTGGCATCTGTTCAGACTCATATTTCAGTAAGTTTTCCAGTTGATGGCAGGCGCAAGCAGCTACATCCATGTAGAGTTCAAACTATTATATTCTGCTATAATACAGGAATCTCCCAGACTGCTTGACTTTCCTTGGAACAGGTAAGGTTCAATGGAACTTAGTGGAGATCACTCCTGGATCTCACGTGGTTGCACTACAATTCAAGATTAATTCCCAGTTTGATTCCTCCCTATCTGACTAGGTATTCCCAACACCTCCTTTGGTTCTCTGATTTTCAGCAGTGCTTTTCCCAATGGATTATAGGCATTATTCATGCTGCATGTGAATTTGTAAACTTGTTACCTCCAGATAAAACCAAAAGTTACCCTGCTAGGACAACTAGCTTCTCTGTAGCCCTAATTTGAAGTGTATGTTGATAGAACAGTGATATGGTCTAGTCTATTTTTATCAAATGGTATCACCTCAACGTTAGCACTAGGGCTCAACTTTATTAAATTTATTAAGACTGTGCATTTTTCTGTTCTGCCTTAGGATCATCCATACACCATTTTCAGTTAAATTTGTTGTTGTCTCTGTGTAATGCACAAAGACAGATGAAAAGTACAAATGAAATGGCTTACAATTATGGTGGTCTGAGTTGTCACTTGTGCGTGAATACATCAAAGTTTCTTGCCATCCTTCATACTTGATCCTTTCTTCCTCACATTTGGTATGTGCTAGCAGACAAGAACAGAATCACTGTGGCAAACTAATCCTGAATCAACAGGTGAAAAAATAAAAAAGGCTTTAGAGTTCCATTAATATCATGAAACCCTACTGGTTCAATTCTACTTATTTAATTATTTGATAAATTTCAGTTTCCATCCAGAGCTCCAGATAGCATTCAGTCCTCATTTCCCCCCTGCAACAATCCTGTGAAATAGCTGGGGCTGAGAGATAGTGACCCATGTCTTCAAGGGAGGGATATGGATCTCTTCTAGCAGCTTAACTGCTACATCTCTACATGGGGCTGCCCTTGAGGACCACTCGGAGGCTCCAACTGGTACAGAATGCAGCCGCGAGAGTTGTGTTGGGAGTCTCCCGATACTCCCATGTTACACCTCTGCTCCGTGAGCTGCATTGGCTGCCAGTTGTCTTCCGAGTGAGATTCAAGGTACTGGTAATGGTGTTCAAGGCCCTACATGGCATGGGTCCGGAGTACCTTAGGGAGCACCTGCTGCCGGCATCAACTTCCCTCCGCCCTGTGCGTTCCCACAGAGAGGGCCTCCTTAGGGTACCACCGATCAGAGAATGTCGTTTGGTGGCCCCCAGGGGGAGGTCCTTCTCTGTGGGCGCCCCGGATTTATGGAATTGGTTGCCGGTGGAGCTCCGGATGGCGCCCGACCTTCGCTCCTTCCGGCGCGATCTGAAGACGCATTTATTTGAACAAGCCGGCTTGGCCTGATGGGGGATGGGTTGGGTTTTTATTGTCATTTTTAATATATGTATTTACTGTTTTTTAGCTTGGGCATATGTTTAATTCTTTTTTAACTTTTGTATTTTTTGTATTTTTATATGGTTGCCCTGTTCACTGCCCTGAGTCCTCCAAGAGAAGGGCGGTATATAAATAAAATAATAATAATAATAATAATAATAATAATAATAATAATTATTATTATTATTATTATTATTATTATTATTATTTATTATTATTATCACCCTAGCTTAATGAGCATGGCCTTACATCAAGAATTCTATCCCTTGCACTCTTCCATAACAATTGGTCCCAGGGTTATTAATAGTATGACTTTTGGAAGAAACCAAGTCTTTCTATGTATGGTTGAACATACTTTGGTTTCCATATGACATAAAACTCTGATGATATCCCAGTGGAGTTCACAGGGCTGAATTGTAGGATTCACGGGATACTTTCTAGTTTGTTCAGTTTTCATTAATGCTTCTTTCTCTCTTCACCCCCATCCCTACCTCTGTCTTCATACTGCATGAGTGACTCTTGAATCTTAGCACATTTGGCAAAAATGATTCTCACTGAACAAGGGCAGACTTGCCTAGAATTGTATGGAAACCATTCAAAAATGTTTCCCAGTGTGTTTCATTACCTTGCTTTGTTACAACTTCATAATGCTTACATTAAAAAAAAAAAGATTGTGTTATCTGTACATTGGCAGATAACTACTGAGGAATGGAATAGGAAGAATTAAAGAAAGATGTTATTTGCAATTGTAAAAGCAGAACAAGAATAATTAAATGGAACTGCAAAGGATAGAGGGATTTTACACACAGATGTTTTTTTTCCTCCCAGGGTTTTCATATAAGATTTGATTTTGAGGTGGACTGAAGCCTAGCATTGCAGGATAAAAATAACACATTTCCACCCAGGTCACAGAGAAATAATGGAGGATTTTAACCTGTTCAAGGTTCAGAAAGAATGGGAAAGGCAGGTTGGTTGCAGGGAATTTAGGAAAGATTTCTCTCTGTGGATTGTATAGTTATTAAACATTTATTAATTTAAGAAAATTACAAGATATCTGCAAAGGGATATTGGCCCGAAATCAAAGAGCTACTATAGAAAATATTAAAAATCAAAGAGAAAGAACTGAGAGTTAAACTGCCAGATCAGCCATTTAAAAAAAAATCTATCAAAAGATAGCCCAAGAGGAGGGCAATAAAGAGAAAAGTCCCCATGGCTATCAGGATTATGATGTATAAAGAGAATCATTGAGCAAAACCTGACAGAGAAAAATGAGAGAATTAGAGAAAGAAAAAGCAACCGAGCAAAGAACAATGTTCCCCAAACTCTAGTAAGAACCCACTTTGCATTCAGCTGATGGAAGACTCTTAAATTACACTGACTTCCATCGTTAAAGTTAAGAGGGCTAAAGCATCATCTCTGGTTAGTCTCTGAAACAGGAAGGGAAGTCCTGGAAGTGTTTCTAGGATGGAAAGGCCATTGAGAACCACTTTGGTCTAGTGATTGAGGAATCAGGCTAGAAAGCAGAAGAATGTGAGTTCTAGTCCCACTTAACTACGAAAGCCAGCTAGCTGACCTTGAGCCAGTCACTCTCTCTCAGCCCAACTCACGTCAAAGGATTGTTCTGGGAAAAAATAGAAGGAAGAAGGTGTGTTGGATATGTTTGCCAGCTTGAGTTTTTTGTAGAATGAATGAATGAATGAAATGTTCTGCGTTCTATTCCAATTTCCACTAGATACAATCCCGTGAATGGATCTACTTCTCTTTTAGAATTATTTGTGCTCCTTGCCATCAGTTAACCTTATATTACAAATTACGGTACATGAAGTTCTGCACCGTGTGAAACAACAAAGCCATTTTGACATTTCTTTAAATTCATGTTGTTTCCTTTCTTATGTTTGTTACCTGTTTCCCTGAAGCATGTCCACATACTCTGAAACGTTCATGTTATTTTCCATTTTCCCTTTGTTAAACATTACTTCTTTGCTTTTTTTTTCCCTCTCTCTCTCTGACATTTCTAATTCTTTTCTTTATTTTATTTGCTCCCCTCCCCTAACTTCCTTTCCTCTCTCAATTTCTGAAATAGTGCTGGGTTATTTCCCACCCTGATGGTTACGCTGACAAACTGACAACACGGCTTGTTGGATTTATGTTAACTGAAACTAGCATCCAGATAGCAATGTCTGTGTGATGTAGGCTTTTCCATTGGCAAGGCAATGCTATAAGACTAGAATTACTAGTATTTGATTTGGTGGCTCAGAATGGAAATAAAAGTCAATGACAACATTGGTAAGAGCTGAGTACATTACAAATGATTATATCAAATCAATCTTTTCCTCCTAAATTGTATTATTATTGTTACCTAGTATTTAAATGGAACAGTTCCTTTGGCTAATTAGATGTCTGAGGGTAGATTTTTGCCCATTAAGACAATTTATCCTGAAAGATTTAAAATTGCTATTAGTTAGCAAGCAAATGGTAACTTTGATTTCCTTCTGTCTCCATTCCTGAATTTACTACCATCTTCTGACATCTTTGTTATAGAGAAGCAGTTACTCAATGTTTATTGGTATTGTTTCCCAAGATTTAAATGAGATATAAATTTTTATAGCAAGCATAGTATTTTAATGGTTGTTTCATTATTTTACAAGGAGAACAAGAATAGATACAAGAAGTAATATTGACGGACAGCATGCCATTAAATAAACAAAACCATTGCTTTAGTCATTTGAGTGCAAATCAGGATCTTCTTTTTTTTAGTGCCTGGTTGCAAGATTATATACAGTCCAACATTGCTTGGGACAATATAACAACCACAAAAAATAATGCTATGTGCTGTCTGCTGGGGGAGAAGGAAGATATTGTTTTTCCTTGAAGATGTTTTGCTTCTCACCCAAGAAGCTTCAAAAGTCAGTCAGAACTGAAGAAGCTTCTTCGATGAGAAGCGAAACATCTTCAAGGAAAAACAAAGAAAGTCCAGTTTTGGAAAAGCACCTTTGGGACGACCATGACCTGGATGACTGGGGATCTCCATAAACAGAACGCCAATGTCAAATAATTTGTTTCATCATCTACGATTTATTATTTTGAGGAAAGTCAAAAGAAATTAGAAATGTATGTTTGGCAGTTGCTATGGATGTCTTGTAATCAATGAATTTTGGGTAAATGGATTGTTTTCTTTTCAGTCACTTTTGTCCAGTGTGAGAATAAAGTCACCTTTTTATAAGATATGAAAATTGGTGGCAACATTATATGATAGGATGAAACTCCAATAAACTCCTCTCTGGCATTCTTGTTTCCTTGACTGTTTTACATTTCTCATCTACTGGGATTTTGAATAAAAGATTTGTATAATTCATTTGGCAAACCATCCAGTGTTATTCTTATAAAATTATTTTCCAATATTGCTTTTTCAAGTTGTGCTGAAGCAGGTGATATTCAGCACTTGTTACATACCTTATTTTTCACCTGCATAAATATTTTCTTGAGATAACTTGAAACCCATGATCACGTTAGTTCTTCTTTTCTTCGGTAATTCTATTCCTTGTTTTAGAGGTTATAGCAATAGTACCATTATTACTACAAGCTAGAATTTTTTACTTCTGTCCATATGGAATAGAAGAAACATTATAAAATGTAAATTATCTGAACTGTAGCTTTGAAAGTTGGGAGATGGATACGTAGTCTGTGTTTTCTTTGAAAAAATGTGGCAAATAAGATTTTTTTTTTGCTTGTTTATTATATATCAAATTTAGAAACTGCCGATCTAATTCCCAGAGCAAATCTGTGATACACTTGTTTTAAATAGAAACAGTGAAAGGATATTTATTTACTTACATACTAATTTACAGGTTGGCTCCTGTAACCCATCAAAATTTCCCAGGGTTAAAATAACTTTAAAGGGTTTTCTATAACTTTTTCATGACTCTAGTTTTCAGAATGTAGTAACAGCTGCCATCCAGGCAGATTCTCAAAATCCTTGCAAGGCTATAATATCAGGATGACTTGTGGAGACAAGCACATAATTGGTGCATGGTTTAATTCTTTTTCGCCTGCCCCTGCCCTCCCCTTTTAGCTCATCTGCTGTCAGCTAGATTATCCAGAGTGGTGTTGCTACAATAGGCCATTCTCAGAGAATGACTAAATGACAGGTGCAAGAGAATCTTGGCAAATGTGTCATGGAAAGAGATTGATGTTCATTCATGATGAGAAGTCTTGTTTATTTTGACGTTTATTTCATCATTCAGCATGCTAAAATAAATATACAATGATCATGAAAGCTAAGCTTCATCATCTTCAATCACACAAGGACGTCAGAGAGAGAGAGAGAGAGAGAGAGAGAGAGAGAGATATGCATCCATCCATTTTGCCATAATTGCTTGCTCGATTCTCAATTCTCTTTATTATTCCCCATAATATTCTTGAAATGTTTTTTTTTGGATTTTAGAGACTGAAGCTGCTCTCATTTAGAAATATAACTGTAGAAATTACTGATGCACATTTGACAGCTGCTTCCACTGGCAACGTGTCTTTTTGCAAAGACAAAGAAATATACGGTAGATCTCTTCTCTCTACATTATCATCATAAACCAAATCTCTTTTTTTTCTCCTTCTCCTTCAAGTGCATTTCTGAGTTTTATTGCTATCTCCTCTTCATATTTAAATTACTTGCCTCTATTGGGTCAATGTTAAGTTCCTTAAATATAACAAAAGCAGATATCCTGAGGGAGGAGGAAAGTTACTCAGAGTGAAAATGTTTGTACAGGGATACAGATTTCAGATGTAAAGAGCTCAAACTGGGGAATTGTTCAGAGCTGATATCTATAACTCAGGTCCAGTTTTCTGTGTCTTATTTGCATGCATATCACCATGTTCTATTTTAAAGTGCCCCAAAAGGCCAGAATCAACTAAACATGTGTACTTCCCTTATCTTTTAAAGAGAGCATATAAACTTCTCTTAAGTTGCTCTGTGATCAGAATTATTAAGTATTTGGTTCAGCTTCTCAGTGGACATAATTTCATCAAACTTTTACTGAAAATCTTTGCCATATTTTTTTGAAGCTTGCAGTTGACAATTAGAGACCCCACCTTTTTTATGAGTGCCTTGATACTTGTTTTGTGGCCCTAATATATATGTATATGTATGTGTGTGTGTATGTATGTATGTATGATGTATGCATATGTATGTGTGTATGTATGTATGATATATGTATATGTATATATATATATATACACACACACACACACAACCTCAATTATGGTTTGGGGACTTTAATAGTTTCATTTAAAATATTAGCTATCTAACTACTTCACTGTAGTGGGTTAATTGTATAATGCTTTGAAGACTCTAGGAAGTCTGAAAATGAAATAATAGATGTTTTGAATTTGACCTTTTTTAAATATGACTTGTAGGGCAAGGATCCCCAACCCCTGGTCTGTGGACTGGCACCAGTCCCCAGCATGCCACAAACTGGTCCATGCAAACAAGCAAAGCCCGATCCGCAGGATGCAGGCAGTACGTGAAACCACGCCCCCTCTGTTCTGCGGAAAATCTCTCTTCCCAGAACCAGTCCCTGGTGCCCAAAAGGTTGGGGACCTCTGTTGTAGGAGATTTCAAAAATATGGTTTTGCATCTTATAAATGTGATTACTGGCAAGTCAAGGGAGTTGAACTATGTCCTCTCTTATTTTGCAAAGATATTCTGATCCACGCATGACAATATTTCAATAAGGTCAGACCCTAATATAGTAGCATGTATTGAAGGTCTCTTGTAATTTATTGTTATATGGTGACTTCTATTGTTTTGCATTGCTATGCCTCCAGGGGCTTATAGTCATTGGAAATTTTAACACAACACAGTACCTGAGCAAAATGGTTCGGCTGAGATCGGTATATGTGAGACTGATTGGGGTAGATTGTAGGGGTGATTGTGAAATATAATTTTATCATATTTTATCTATCTACGTCTTACATTGCCGTATTTGATTCTAATTTCATTGTAAGAATGTATTTTATCCCAATTTTATTTTAAATTGTATTTTATTTCTATTTTATTCTAAATTGTATTTTAACTAATTCCATTCTAAATTGTTTTTACTGCATTTTAGTATAACGTACATTTGGAACTCTGCACTTTGATATGGCCCATGGGCTAATCAATAAAGATTATTATTATTATTATTAACATTATCATCATCATCAGAAATTAATAATATATGGATGATGAGGTGTTGCCCTCCCTGCACTCTTAAAAAGTTTGAGCAGTTGGCCCAAAGAAAGTGGTGGTGATTGAATTCCTATAAAGTAGGAGGATGTACATTGCACACACCTGGCATTTGTCAACACAAAGGAAAAGATGTATGAACTGAGGAACATTTGTTCCTTCCTATCCTATTCTTCATAGTGATACTAATGATCTTTATTTTGCTCAAGGTATTTTATGTTGGCTTCTTCTTTTTTTTTAGGTGAGGATGTAGCTGATGATTTTTGTGCTGATTCTCCATCGCCTTCTAAAACCACAACTTGTGAAGTACCCTGTGGGATGGATTGTGTTCTGACGGAGTGGTCGCAATGGTCACCTTGTTCTCACTCCTGTTCCAATAAAAATTCAGAGGGCAGGCAAAGCAGAACAACATCAGTACTGGCATTACCAGGAGAAGGTAAACAATGTTTTTTTTTCCAGCTTATTCGTTCGTTTCTGAATAGAATTCCTGTCAAGTACCCAAGCTGGCATAGTGCTTGGGAATCTTTATCTATCAGACGATAATGTATATGCTAAATTTTCATTCCAATAATTTCCAAACATGTAGATCACAGTCTTCAGATCATCATTGACTTGAGAAAATGTATTTGTCTTTAGGATGCTGTGGAACTTAATATATGAGGTGAATAAAATTATAGAAATCTTTTTTGATAGTGTTAAGTTTTCAACATAGAGTTACATCTATTTTTTTTTAGTATGACTGTTTGTCATTCTAAAGTCTTTAGAGTTTTATACTAGGGACTGTCATGCTTGTCAGAAACCACAATTGATAATCGTTATGAACATAGATGGCTGGAATTATCAGGTGTAAATTTTTTAAAAGTAAAATGGTGTGTGTGTATGTGTGTGTGTGGAGAGAGAGAGAGAGAGAGAAAGAGTCTGAATAAAGAATTGTATTCAGGGTATTTGACTTTTCAAGATTGTATTCTGTTTCACATTCCAATTCAATGCCTTCCCAAGTGAATTATTAGAATTTTTTAACAGTTAATTATTAATTTACAACTTGGGGAAAAATTAAACCTACAAAGTTATATACAAATATCTACTAATTGATTATGACATTAAATTGCAGATGATAACTTTGCAATCATGATATAATGAAGTTTTTAATATATCCAAATATTGTATGTATTTATTAGATTTTTTTTAATCTCACCTTTATTACTTTTTATAACTAGCTCAAGGCGGCAAACATATACAATACTTCTTCCTCCTCCTGTCTCCCCATAATAGAAACCCTGTTATATATAAATGACAATTTGTGCTGTAGGCAATGAAAGGAACAACACATTCCTACATCCAGGAAAGTGAAAAATTAATCTGGATATTTTCACGTTAACATGAAATGTATTTTCCTTCATATACCTAAATTCTGCTTATTTTTACCCAGTTAATGGATCTCAGAGAAACTAAGCCAAAGTGCTACAATTTATTCATCAGGTTTTTATTTATAAAATAAGTTAACTGTGTTTAAAATTTACAGGAGTTAATTAAAAACAGAAGACGTGTCATTTCTATTAATCACAGAATTGATCCATGAGAAGAATATTGCACAACACATAAAAATGAAGAAGAAAATGGGGTTCTAAGAAACAATCTACTCACATACTATATATTAATATATGCTAATTCAATATATTTACATATGTTAAATCATCCTATTTGTAAGGTCCTTCGGAGCAGATTTTGAAAGCCTGCATGAATGCGCACGTGGAATAATTTGTACTTAATATGCTGAATATATTTTTTTAAAGAAAGTAACTAAAATTAATGAAAATATCATACATTTCTTGTTCAGTGAATCAATGTATGCACAGCAACAGGCTAGAATAAATGGTTAATCATTACATTAATTTAGGGTCATTCTCTATATTGACTCTTAGCACCCATATATGATCTGTCTTCAGCTTGACCTTTAGGTCTCTCAGTGCTTCATTCATTGCTGTCATAATTAAGTCCATCCATCTTGCTGCTAATCATCCTCTTCTCTTTACTTCAGCTTTTCTGTCAGTATGGATTCCTCAAAGGAGTTGGGTCAGGACATAATGTACAAAAAGTCCAATAGTTTGGGCCTGATCATTTGAAAATTCTGGATTGATTTGTTCTATGATCCATTTATTTCTTCTCTTGGCTATCCATCATCTCAAGCATTATATAATATTAAGTAGAGACAATCACCATAGTTACTAGCTGTACTCCAAAGACAATTTAATCTATAAAGGTGGTATAGGAGATGTCAGAGCTAGATGTCACTTAAACAATTTTAAATACAGTAACTATATAATTTTTCATATAATAATAAAACAACATTAACCATACAATTCCTGTGGAATGAAGGTTCATCAGCTGTATAGAAGTCATTCAATAGATACAGGAAGCTGTACACCACACATAACCTCATCTACATATAAAAAGTAGAATGAAGTGGCTTGGACTTGCATGTTTAAGTCGTCTCCTCCCTGGATGTGGGTAGACTATCCCAAATTTGGATTCATCCCCTCAGGCTGCTTATTGCATCCCAATTATCCTGGCTTCAGTTATCCTGGCTTCACATTCACATTGGAACCTCCATCTCATAGGTGGTCTGCACCAGAGGTAGCAGTTGTCCTGGAAAAATGGAGGGAGACCTTACTGCAGACCAATCTATACAGTGTGGAGGAGATTTAACGTAAAGCAATCAAGGGTGGCTTGTTATACCGGTAGTTGGCCTATAAGATTGTCCCCTTTGGCCAGTCCTTGGGTTGGTGCCTGTTCCAGTTTCTGCAGAAGAATCTTTGATTTTTCCTTTTGAAAGGAACAGGTCAACTGGTCAGCCAGAAAGGGGGAAATGCTGAAATTGACTAGAACATTCCTGACTTAATACACATTTAACTCTCCCTTTATCTTTTATGTGGCTGGGAATTCCCTTTCCAGGGCTATTCCTTTGGGGGCACGCTCTGAGTCAGCCCATATGAGGTAGACCATACAAAGAAACAGGTACCAGGTGTGCCTAAAACTATTTTTTATTAAAATTGGTTAAAGAATCTTGTAAGTTTAAATGTCCTTTTCCTCTTCTCTCTTTTATCTACACATTAATTTGGATAGGAAGTATCTGAAATGCTTCTTGTTCCTTCCCCTTCATCTGGCCTTCTTCTCCTAGTTGCCTTATAATGGATCTTCCCTCTCTCCATCAAAGTCACCCTCTCACTCTTTACGTTTTAACTGCTCACCTCTCCTCAGGAAATATTCTTTGAAGTCATTTATTCTATCCTAGAATGTAACCTGCTTCCTCAACATAGAGCTCTTCAACAGCACTTCTCCAGCAGCTGCCTCTCAGCTTCAGAAATTCAAATGCCTAGTAAATGAGAGAAAAACTCTGTTTTCTCCATCAAGTAGTCAGCAGGTCAAGAGGCAGGCGATAGTAAGTAAATATACATGAGAGCTAAAACAGCAATAACAACAAACATACACCTTTCTCACATACCCAAGTCCTTGTTTGAATTCCTAATCCATAAAAATGTATTCAGTAGCTGCATCTGGTTGCCCATCTCCAGATAATCACTACCTGGATAAGTGATGAGCTCTTTGCTGTCATCTATAGTTTTCAGCTGATACCGGTAGGTTGACATTCCTTTAGAAAAGGGAGGGAGGGAGGGAGGGAGGGAGGGACTGAATGCTCTGACTTTACAGAGTGGAGGGGTCCAAATACCACTCTAGCACATATCTGGAGATTGGCACCTTTAAAATAAAGAAAAAATGCCAATGACTTTCCAGTGCCACATGAAGGACCTGTACAAACTACAACATAGCATGGTCCTGTTCCCTGGAGCTTTAAGGGCATGTTGTGGGGCAATGCAATTTATACCATGGTGATTCCCTCCTGACTCTAGGAAGAGAGAAAAGCACGGGAAAACAGCCCTGGAGACAAGCCTTGGAGGTACACAGTAATGTTCCTTCCCTCAAATGGAAGAGTTGTGGTTTGGTCACGTTGACCTTCACTCTGGATTAAGAAATACAAGAAATTCTCTTGTTTTGATATTGTGATCCTTCAGATTCATCTATGTGAATTTGAAGCATCAGTTTCTTTAGCCCAAACCATTTTTTAGACTCAGTCTGCATCTTCATTCTAGTTTCTCATCATTAATGCATAAAAGGGAAATATTAAAAAAATATTTTCATGTTTTCCTGAAGTGTAATGATAACGACGACAATTTTATTTCTGAGCTTTATGTTCCCTTCAGTCTTATTTTATAGTTTTTTACAGCAATCATGCGATTAAATTATTTGATTATTATCTGGAGTAAAATATCACTGTTTAAGAATAGTTTAGTTTTATAGTAATCAGTGGCCTCCAATCTTCGTTTAGACAGTATGTTTCACCAAATGTTTTAATTGATAGTGCGCTACTTCAGCGTTAGGAAGTGATGCGCTTCTGCAATTTCCTCCTCCTTATCTTTTTCAAAAAAAAGTTTGATGTTTTGGAAAGAGATAATTATTAACTAAGGAAGCCAATATCAATAACCTCTACTGTTATGAAAATTGTCTCTGATTGGCTCCATTTTTTTTATTAAAAGCACTCTATGTTTCCCTTATGGATAAAGATTCAGCAAAAAATACCATGAGCATTCAATAACAGTAAAAGCTTATAGACTCTTAACTATGCTCTAAAACGTTTTTTGTTCAACTGGCTACCTTGAATGAGACCCAGGAGGGACTAAGGGCAGGGAAGGAGCAGAAACCTCAAAACACTGGACTAAAAAATGGACACACACACACTTGTCCTTTTCTGCTTCTAATTCCATGCTATTCTTCTCCCACTATCTGCACATAAGTAGTATTTGCAAGCATCGATGCAGAAAATGACTGACTATTGTTCCCTTACCCCTACCTGATTATTTTGTTTCTCTCTCTCTCTCTCTCTCTCTCTCTCTCTCTCTCTCTCTCTCTCTCTCTCTCTCTCTCTCTCTCTCTCTCTCTCTCTCTCTCTCTCTCTCTCTCTCTCTCTCTCTCACACACACACACACACACACACACACACACCTCGTTTCCCAAATTCCCACAAACATTTCCCTTGGTGGCCATGTTTTCTAAATGGCAGCTCGGAGAATTGAAAGCAGAAAACACTAGAAATCCACCAGGAGTTTCTAACTTGCTTAGCAGCACAGACAAATTGTAGTGAGTCCATCCGTCTCTCTTCACTTTTTATGGGGCAGACATACTTGCACATCCCCAAGAGGCATCTCGTGCAAATATACTTAAGCATGAAGTCCCACGGAGTTGCAAGTGAATTGCCATCAAGGGAGAAGAAACAATTTACAGACCTTTTGACTGATTTCACATGACAAGCAATGTTTCCTTCGATAGGATTGTGAATTTCCAGATAGTTTTTTTTTTAAAAAAAAAGTCCTGAAATTGCCAGGCAGGCATTGAAATCTCTTTGCATTGTACAACAATGGATCTAACATGAGACTGTCTGTGAGAAGATTGATGTTCAACTGAAAGTGGATCTTGCAACATGAGAATGACTCTAGACATTCCAGTAAATCCATCAAGGAATAGCTGGGAGGGGGAGAGAAAAGACATAGACGCAGTGGTGGGATTCAAATATGTGAACAACCAGTTCTCTATGTGGATGCCACTTCCAGAAGTCCATTCTGGGCCTGAGCAATAAAAAATTAGCTACGGTTCTGCCGAACTGGTGTGAACTGGCTGAATTTAATTTAATTTTTAATTTATTAATATTTCTATACCGCCCTTCTCCCGAAGGACTCAGGGCGGTGTACAGGGCAAGAATAAAAAACATAAAGTTACAAAAATTAAAAAGTAATTAAATACATGCCCATAAAAAACAATAAATACATTAATAAAACCCCCAATAAAATGATAATAAAAAACCCCACCAATCCCACCCTCAGGCCAGGCCGGCTTGTTCGAACAGGTATGTTTTCAGATCGCGGCGAAAGGAGCGAAGATCGGGCGCCATCCGGAGCTCAACCGGTAACTGGTTCCATAACTCCGGGGCGCCCACAGAGAAAGATCTCCCCCTGGGGGCCACCAATCTACATTCTCTGACCGGTGGCACCCTGAGGAGTCCCTCTTTGTGGGAATGCACAGGGCGGAGGGAAGTTGACGCCGGCAGCAGGTGTTCCCTAAGGTACTCCGGCCCCCTGCCATGTAGGGCTTTAAATACCATAACTAGTACCTTGAATCTCACCCGGAAGACAACTGGCAGCCAATGCAGCTCACGGAGCAGAGGTGTGGCATGGGAGTATCGGGAAACTCCCAACACAACTCTCGCGGCTGCATTCTGTGCCAGTTGGAGCCTCCGGGTGGTCCTCAAGGGCAGCCCCATGTAGAGAGCGTTGCAGTAGTCTAGTCGAGAGGTCACGAGCGCGTGAGTGACCGTGCATAGATCATCCCGGCTTAGATAGGGCCGCAACTGGCGCACCAGGCGAACCTGGGCGAAAGCCCCCCTAGTCACAGCTCCTATGTGGTCCTCCAGGGTGAGCCGTGAATCTAGGAGGACTCCCAAGTTGCGAGCCCTATCTACGGGGGGTAATAATTCGCCCCCCATAGCGAGAGGTGGAATGTCCGAATAAACCCGGGATGAAGGTATGCAAAGCCACTCGGTCTTGTCGGGGTTGAGTTGAAGTCTGTTCCTCCCCATCCAGACCCGAACCGCCTCCAGGCAGCGGGACATCACGGTGAGGGCATCACTGGGGTGGTTTGGGGTCGAAAAGAAAAGCTGGGTATCATCAGCATACTGATGATACCCAACTCCAAAACCACGAATGATCTCACCCAGCGGTTTCATATAGATGTTGAACAGGAGAGGCGAGAGGACCGACCCCTGAGGAACTCCACAAATGAGAGACCTCGCGGTCGACCTCTGCCCTCCTGCCAACACCGACTGCGAGCGTCCCTGGAGATAGGAGGAGAACCACTGCAAAACCGTGCCTCCCACTCCCAATCCCCCGAGACGCCGCAGCAAGATACCATGGTCGATGGTATCGAAAGCCGCTGAAAGGTCTAATAGGACCAGGACAGAGGAATGCCCCCTGTCCCGAGCCCTCCAGAGATCATTCACCAGCGCGACCAATGCCGTCTCCGTGCTGTACCCGGGCCTGAAGCCCGATTGGTACGGGTCTAGATAATCCGCTTCATCCAGGACCAGAGGGAGCTGATGTGCCACCACACTCTCAACAACCTTCGCAAGAAAGCGAAGGTTGGAGACAGGACGAAAGTTGTTCAATATAGCTGGGTCCAAGGCAGGCTTCTTGAGGAGAGGCCTCACCACCGCCTCTTTCAAGACGGCGGGGAAGCTACCCTCACTCAAAGAGGCCAATATAACTGCCTGGAACCAGCTACGTGTCCTCTCCCAGGCTGCATAAACCAGCCAGGAAGGGCACGGGTCCAATAAACATGTGGTGGTGCTCAGCCTCCCCATGATCCTGTCCACTTCCTCCGGAGTCACAGAATCAAACTCCTCCCAGGTGATATCGACAAGACCACCCGTGTCCTGCTCGACAGACTCTGCCCAGTCAGAGTCCAGACCGGTCCGAATCCGAGCGATTTTGTCCGACAGATGCTGGTTAAACTCCTCGGCATGACCCTGCAAGGGATCCTCCCTCACCTCCTGATTCAGGAGGGAGCGAGTCACCCTAAACAGGGCGGCCGGGCGATTATCTGCGGACGCGATAAGGGTGGCGAAGTGGTTAGACCTCGCCTCCCTTATCGCAGCGAGATAAGACCTAGTATAGGTTCTTAGTCACAATCGATCGGATTCGGATCGGCTGGATCTCCAACCGCTCTCTAGGCCCCGTCTCTGACGCTTCATCTCCCGGAGCTCCACGGAGAACCATGGGGCTCGACGGGATCTGCACCGGGTCAGGGGCCGCAGGGGTACAACTCGGTCAAGAGCCTCAGTGGCTGCCCTTTCCCAGGCTTCCACTAAGGCGTCTGCCGAGCTGTGAGCAAGGGAGGCAGGTGGGGACCCCAGCGCCGCCTGGAACCTCTGGGGATCCATTAAGCGTCTGGGGCGGTACCATTTGATAGGTTCCACACACCCACGGCGGGGGGTGGCAAAACGGAAGACCAGCCGCAGGAGATGATGATCGGTCCATGACAGGGGCATAGCAATTGGGGAGCCCCCACCAAGATCATCTAACCACCGTCCAGATAAGAAAACTAGGTCAAGGGTGTGGCCTCCCTCATGAGTCGGTCCCGAAATTACTTGCGTCAGGTCCATGGCCGTCATGGAAGCCATGAACTCCCGAGCCAACTCAGATGATCCTCCCAGGGATGGTAGATTGAAGTCCCCCAAAACTATAAGTTTCGGGAACTCAATCACCAACCCAGAGAGGATATCGAGAAGCTCAGGCAGAAGCCCACTATTGCATAGAAGGTTCTAGAATGGCCAAGTCAAACTTCATTTTCAAATCTTTTTGAGATGCTGTGTGGTGATTTGAAATAGCTGTACATGCAAAACTTCCCAAACATTACAGGGCCAACCCCCCCAACCCCCCCCCCCGATATAGAACAGTGGGGGAAAAATATTCCCAGCTGATGTCATAGACTAGTATACAGATATTTAAAAAGCCTGCTTGAGGTTATTTCTGCCAAAGGGGACAATAGCAGATATTTGATCCAAGGGTGCATTTGGTTTTTGCACTGAAGGAAATGGGATATTTATTAATTTTTTGTTGAATAAATAACTGCCAATTTTCATATTTTTTTTGTTTAATGCCATACCGTTTGAATGAAGATAAAATATTGAAATGTGTCAGGCGTGAAAGACCAGGATTGCACCTGAAGTTCCAATCCAACTGATTTATTATTGCATGCCTAGGCACAGGAATCTGTTCAACTAGAGGTTAGCACTATTTTGAGACTGGATAAAGATTAATGGAGTTCAAGAGGGGTTGGATTTAGTCCATTTATGGCTACATAGTGACTTTAGGCTGATTTCCGTTTTGTCTCCATCCTCAGGCTCTGCCACTGCTTCTCCTACAAAATGTCCAGACATGTAAAATAATATAATAATAAAGTTTGCATGGGATGTACTGACTTTTTCACATGGCAGTAGAAGTAGGCTAATGTTAGAAAACATCTTTCCCTGCAAGTAATATCAGTTGTTCTAAATGCTGAGCTTTTGTCCAAGGAAAAGCAGCATAGCCGCATTGTTGGATATTGATTTGTTGGTTAAAACCTTAACCTTCCAAATAATTGTAAAATTCAAGTTCTGCGTTTGTACTTTGAAAATATCAGTGCTTTTTTTGTAAAAGAAAAAGGTGCCGGAACTCACACATGTCATACAACCCACCTTGCCTACCCTACAAGGTTCCATCCAAAAAAGGTGCCGGAACTCCGTTCTGAGCGTTCTATGAGAAAAAAAAAGCCCTGGAAAATATTAATTTCACATTTACAAGAGGCAGTTTGCTTTTCGTTTTGTGCCAGTGCTGTACTGCAGGTAGTCCTTGACCTATGACCACAATTGAGCCTAACATTTCTTTTGCTAAGTGAGACAGTTGTTAAGTGAATTTTGCCCCATTTTACAACCTTTCTTGCCACAGTTGCCTAGTGAATCACTGCAGTTCTTTAAGATAGTAACCTGGTTGTTAAGTGAATCTGGCTTCCCCCATTAATTTTGCTTGTCAGAAGGTCGCAAAAGGGGATCATATGACCCCAAGATATTGCAACTATCATAAATGTAAGTCGGCTGCCAAGTGTTTGCATTTTGATCATGTGACCAAGGAGATGCTGCAATGGTTGTAAGTGTGAAAAACGGTCATAAGTTACTTTTTCTGGTGCCATTGTAGCTTTGAACGGTCACTGAATGAACTGTTGCTAAGTCGAGGACTACCTGTACTAGTGTTTTCTCGCTCAATTTTTTTTCTTCTTAAACTAACAAGACCTGGAGCCTTAAAAAGTTTGAAGATACCCATTTTAAGATATGGCTAATACATTTAAAAATACCTCCTTTTGTTTGATTGACTGCTACAATGCTCACAACTTGGAACTTTGTTTATTGCAGGCTTGCAGGCAGGGTGTTGTCTTGAACAGTGGCATTATCTTTGAACCCATTGCTACCGTTTATGTTGCTTTTATCACACACAGGTGGAAAGCCTTGTCCTCCTCCTTCATCACTCCAGGAGTATCGACTGTGTAATGAACATTCTTGCAATCAGCTATACTGGGAAACCTCTGCATGGAGTCTCTGTTCAGAAAATGTCCTGCTAACAACTCTGAATACTACTACCAATTGGAACAACAAGGCAACCTGTGGAGTTGGAGTACAAACTAGGAGGGTCTTTTGTGTGAAAAATAACTCTGGCCCAGTCCCAGCTAAAAGGTATACAGTATGGTTATAATATTTGGTTTATTCTCCTCTGAACACTCTCATACTTTTAGTTCTATTCAAATTGGAGAAGGCCATTGCAGAATTGTGCACTTAGCAAGATGGTGGACATGCCACCATCATTACCACATAACTCCTCTCATTCTTTCTCTGGTGAATCCATGCTTCCGTTTCTAAGAGATGAGCAGAACTGCATTAAAGTGGTCTACAGGCAGTCAAATAGACAGAATGGTCTCTTCCACGCAAAGCATAAAACAGATAGAGTTGTAAATTTGCAATATGCAAAGTATGTTTTTCTCCCTAGATAGAAAACTAGGCCTTAACTGCACTCCTGAAATTCAGGAGTGACTTAAATGTGTGGAAATCGTCCTGGCACAGCTGCCATTTGCAGGAGCTATGAGTCCTGGAGCACCCCCAAGTTGTGCATAATTTCTGAGTTGGGGTATAAAACCCTATTCAGAGACAAAGGTAGTGCTCCCCTGGAATTGTTTGGTCTGAAGATGCAAAGTCTGTTCCTCCTCATCTGGACTTAATTTCACATGTTAAGATTTCTGCTCACCTCCAACCTCAGGTTTCACCCTGAGAGAAGCTCCTATATCAGAAACAAAAACACTTGTATGAGTAATGCAGGGTTTGTAACTAAGTGTTATTTTAAACTGCTCCGGGCAAAGTTTCTGGGTACATGAGGCCAAATTTTACTGAGCATCTTTACCAAATGATTCTAGGAAAATGCTTTCAAAACAGATTTTGTTTCCTTTAAGGTAAATTTGTTAGGATGGTGTAGATTTTGAAAAATACTTTGCAAGAAGTATTTTAGACCTTAGGTGAATAAAGGCCTTCTCTGCTATTTTCTGGAACAGCCTCCAAAAGATATTGAAAGAGTCACATTAACTTTAATGAAGATGAGTCCTTAAAGCAACACTAGAATCTCTTTTTTTTCAGGATCACAAACAAGCTTGTAAAAAAATAGCTTATTTTATGGAATAATAGGAAAGTGCTGTGTACACCTGAGGTCTGAAGTATTTTTTTCAAATCATATTTCAATTGTTCATAGCTCCTACAACCCAACCTCAGATTAAAAAAAAAAGATGCTGAATAACTACTACAGCATTAGGTTTGATTGAAATTATCCTATGAAAAACAAATGTGATTCTAAAGAAAATACTTAGCCTTGCAGCTGACCTAATCTGCTTGGCTTTAGTAGCTGAGAGAAATTAGAAATACAGATGTTTCTGCATTTTTTCCAAATCAAGACATTGCTAATTACTTTTGTGCTCTGTTAATGAGTTTAGAGAATTACTAAAAACTAGTTTTTAATTCTTATTGCATCTCTCTCTCTCAAAAAAAAAAATACCTGAGAATGAGCAGTCTGTGTTGACTCTTGTACAGTTAATTAAAGTGCTTTAAGATAATGAGACTAATTGATAAGAAAAAAAACCCTCCTGTTCCTTCAGAAGAAAAAGCTTCATCAGCTTTTGTTTTTGTTCTCTATTCCATCATACATTGTTTAACACATAATTGGGTCTTTACTCTTATATAAAAGTCTAATGACATAGATATATTGCTGAAGCAAATGTAAGAATATTGTGATTGGCTTGGAATATCAGAAGAAGATGTGATCAGAAACAATAGTGAAAGAACATCTTCCTCTAATTTAATGAATTTAATGCCCCTAGCCACAGAAATTCTGAAATTGGTACTTCTAATTTTTCAGTAGAAAAAATGATTTATTTTTCGGTCAGTGAATGTGAAGATCTGAAGAAAGCTTGTGCTAACATCTCTTGCCAGCCCTGGTTTCTTAATCAACATAATCCAGTTGATTATATTTTCCTCATTGACTTTGGAATCTTATATATATATATATATATATATATATATATATATATATATATATATATATATATATATATATATATATATATATATATATATATATATATATATATATATATATATATATATATATATATATATATATATATATATATATATATGGTAAAGGTTCCCCCGCACATGCGTGCTAGTCGTTTCCGACTCTAGGGGCCGGTGCTCATCTCCGTTTCAAAGCCGAAGAGCCAGCGCTTGTCCGAGGACGTCTCCGTGGTCATGTGGCCGGCATGACTAGACACCAAAGGCACACGGAACGCTGTTACCTTCCCACCGCAGTGGTCCCTATTTTTCTACTTGCATTTTTACGTGCTTTCAAACTGCTAGGTTGGCAGAAGCTGGGATGAGTAACAGGTGCTCACTCTGTTACGCGGCACTCGGGATTCGACCCGCCAAACTGCCGACCTTCTGATCGACAAGCTCAGCGTCCTAACCCACTGAGCCACCGTGTCCCATATATATATATATATATATATATATATATATATATATATATATATATATATATATATATATACACACACATACATACATACATACACATACATACATACACATACATACATACACATACATACATACACATATATATATACATACACACACATATATATATATATATATATATATATATATATATATATACACACACACATACATACATACATACATACACACACACACTGCTCAAAAAATAAAAGGAACACTTAAACAACACAATATACTGTATTTAATAGTAGGATGTCTTATCTTGTGTTCCCTTTATTTATATATATATATATAAATATATATAATATATATATATTATGAAGCTGATGTGGCCTTGATTAGGCATTTATTAAAGAAAGTTAGCTTTGTCAGCTGTGGAAATAATAGATATAGTAAAGGGGAAATATTAAGCTAGGAAGGATATTAAGGGTTATTGATTATAATGTGGGAAAAAATAAATATTGGATGGAAGTTTCTTTTTAAGATTTGTAATCACTTTATTTTGTTGCATTGAGGGATTATTGGTAAACTACTAATTATCTATCTGCAAAACAGCCCTGAGATAACAAAATTGAGGAGTCCTTGTTGCTCTCTGAGCTTGGTTGTTTTCTTGCAGACCAGGTTCATTGCACACTAGGTAACATCTGCTAGAAGGGAGTGGAGTTAGCTCTCTGTTTATATATAGTAGCTTACCCTGTCAGTGTTAGTGGGAGGGTTGTTTTCTTCTTGGTAGCTCCTTGATTAAATTGTGGTTCACTGTTTGATTGTTTGCATGAGTTATTAGCTCTTAGACTGGGCTATTGCTTACTGCTTGATTATTGGTCTGGTATTAATCTTGGTGATAGTCCCTGTTTATCTGATTGTTAATTGCAAGCGAGGAGATATTCTGGTTTTTTTGTTTTCTTTTTAGGCTTTCATTGTTTCTTTTGGATGGGGTGTAAATGCTGTCTATCACTATTCTTCTTAGAAGTTTAGCATTTAGACAAATCAACCATCAACAGACACATAGGTAACAACATTCCACTTACACTGACAGGTCAAGCCACTGTATTTAAACAGAGAGCAAAGGCCATTTCCTTCTAGCACTGTTGATGTTACCTAGTTGGGTAATGAAACTTTGCAATAAAACAACCAAGACCTCCACAGTTCAACCTTGAGCTACAAATATTGTCTTCTGTTGGTATAACAAAACTAACTCTATTCAGAAGATCCAATCCAACAATAATCCTTTGGGTTGGAGTTTGTTGTTGTTGCTGTTGATAGCATAAGCCACTTTTAGCAGTGCCCCTAGTTTTACACATTGATTGTGTATTTTGTTTGGTTGTTAGATTTAAATCCTGCCCTTTATATAAGAGCTCAAGCTGGCATATAGTATGCTTCCTACTTTTTTTTACATAACAGCTTTGTGAAGTAGGTTGGGCTTAGAGGAAGGGAATGGCCAGGGGTCTTCAAACCTGGCCCTTTTATGACTTGTGGACTTCAGCTCCCAGAATTCCTCATCCAGCTATGCTACCCCTGTACTACAGAACATTGTACCATGATACCAGAGAGGAGTTCACATTACATGAGCAAACCATCCATTCTTTGGACAAGGAAAATCATGCTAGGCAAAGCATAGTGCCCATGTGCAAAAATGTGATTTATATAGCAAAAAAACATTCTTTACTAGGTTTTTTTCCTCCCAACTAAAGTATGATTTGCTCTAGGATGCCAGTGTCCTGTCTTCTTTTCTAAGCTTTATGTTCTACACTTCATGTAACTCATTTAGTTTAAGTTGCTAGATGTGGGTGGGATTTGCCGTCTGAATGAATTTGTGAATCACAATAACAAAGAGAAAAAATAGTATGTGGCTAGACCTGTTTATTGACTATTTATGAAAATGTAAACATTTGGTGTTGCTTTAAGAGCTACTGTGGAAATGATTAAGCATAGGATAACTTCAAGGAGATCTGTGTACCTACATAAATTTAATCAATTTACCTTAGAGGTAAATCAAGGTGCTGGTTATCACCTATAAAGCCCTACATGGCCTGGGTCCGGGATATCTGAGGGAACACCTGCTGCCGGCATCAAATGCCCTTCGCCCAGTGCGCTCCCACAGGGAGGGTCTGCTCAGGGTCCCGCCGGTAAGAGACTGCCGGCGGGTGACACCCAGGGATAGGGCCTTCTCGGTGGGAGCGCCTGCCCTCTGGAACCAGCTGCCGGTGGAGCTGAGAACTGCCCCCGACCTTCGATCATTCCGCCGGGGCCTGAAGACCTGGCTCTTTGAGCTCTCGGGCCCAGACTGAGGAGGAATTTTTAATTTGGGGTTCTTTTTAACTGACTACAGGGTTAATTTAATATTTTTTAATTTGGTTCTTAATTTTTGTATTTTGGATTTTTAATTCCCTGTAAACCGCCCTGAGTCCTCAGGGAATAGGGCGGTATATAAATATAACTAAATAAAATAAATAAATAAAAAATAGAGTGCAATCTATGAAATGAGGATTTTCCCTTCTTTTTATTTGAAGGAAATTGGAGCTAAATACATTTTCCATTGTATAGGCTTCCACGTTGATAGAAAAATGAAAAATAAATTTGAAAGAGATAAAAGAACACAGACAAAAAGGCATTATATACAGAGAATTTATCGGACAACAATATGCAAACTTATTAAAACAATGCATTTCAGGGTGCGCTTCGATTAACTTAACGAAAGCTTGACATTATTAAATTGGCACACAATTATAGTCATATGATTTATGTTTGGCTCCTACCAAACTTTTGACTGTTGATTGAAACAAAATATACTCCATTGTATTCTAGTTCCTACTATAAAGGCTGTCAGAGATTAATGTCCTAGTTACTTGGATGGTTTTATTTTATTTATGCTATTTATGTATTGTTCTACCCCAAGCAGGCACCAGACAGTACACAGATACTAAAACTGAAACAATTCCATCAGCATTGTTATCCTAAGAATACAACAATTAAAATCAATGCCAGTGCATATTAATTTATTTCTAAAGACTTTCATGAATGGCCAAGTTTTCATAAACTATTGTAAGTAGGGGTCATCCTCACATTGGAGACAAGCTGTTTTAAGGAAGCAGAGCTGTCTCAGTAAACTCTGTCACTGTGCCACTTCCCCATACATCACCTGATAGGATTGGATTGGCAGAATCCCTTGGGTGTCAGGATTGGGTAGGCAGAATCTAACTGGCAAAGTTCTCTTCTGTAGTAGTAGATTAACAGCTCAATGTTGAGACTACCTAGTGAAGCTCCAGGCCCCTATATTTTGTATCAGCTGATACCTCTGGATGTTCTCCAAGGGCAACCCCAGGTAAAATGAAATGCAGTGGCCCAACTAAGATATAATAAGGGTATGAATGGCCATCCTTGGTACACTTAACAGAGTTTCCATCCAACCTCTCTCCCATGCAACCACTGAGTGGATCTGTTAATTCAAAAAGGAGCAGATCCACCATAATACAATGCCTCCAACTCCAACTTTAGTGAGAACAGTGACATATATAGACACTGTAGCTTATGGTATTGAATGCCACGAAAGGGTCCAGAAAGGATGGTGATGCTCATGTAATGGGATTGTCTCCTCCTTTTGACAATTTCCACTACCTGTTCTGATATCTTGTTTTTTTCTGTTTCTTGGCAGTCTCTTCTCCCAGTCATCCTTAAATCTTCTTTTACTACATTCCTCAAGTTTCTCTAGTTCCCTATCAGTGGGGTTCAGGATTTCAAAATTGTTTCTCATGTGCTCCTTAAAAATGAGGGGTATATGCTTATTATCAAATTGTGGAAGCAAGCTCACTTCATTCTTCTCCTTTACCTTGATGTGAAATTTGCACATGGGCAGTTCATGATCTTTCCCATAGCCATTTCCTACTCACATCTTTACTTTTATAACTGAGTTTCACCTTTTTGTCTCAGTAATATAAGTCAACTTGATGTCTGTGTGATCCATCTAATGACGTTCATAAATATAGGCATTGTTTTATTTCTGAAGTTTTATTTATGAAGATTATCTTCTTTATAATTATGGAGAAATATTTGGATTGGTAGAAACTGGTAAGTCATCTAGGTCACCCAGCTAGCTTTGTACCTAAAGCAGGACTGGAACTCATGGCCTTCCAGTTTCTAGGCTGATGCCTGAACCATTACATCAAACTAGCACTATATTATCAGTTACTTTATCTTGTCCGTCAGTGTGGTTATCTTTATAAAATACAAGAGTGGTTTACTATTGCCTTCTGTGCAATCTGAAATGATGCCCTTGTCATTGTCATTAAAATGGTCATTCATCTCTAGCATCTTTTAATATTTCTGCTGCCCGGTACAGGCCCTGCTTGCTTTACAGGGCAGCTGAGATGAATTTCATGCCTTGGTGAACTCACAAGGAGAATACACTTCATTCATCCCCCACCAGGAATATCCACCTACCCTGATGAAACATTTATGCAAGCTCTCTCAAACCAATACTATATAACACAGAGAGGGAACGATCAGTGATAATAACGTCTTCTCACTCTTCCTTCACCAGAAATATTGCAAAATACTTAATGTTTTTTAAAAAAGAAACTCAAAATCCAGCTTGCTAAATTCAGTTTCACTAGGGAATGCCAGGGTAATAATTTAATATGCCTTGAAAAAAAATCCCTGAAGATATCTGTTTTCTGTCTATCTACCTGCCTGCATGTAGCAATACTGGTTCTTTAGGTTGTCTATATTCAATTCTTTCTCATTGAAGGCAAGTAGGTGGGTACTTTTTATTTCATGGTGGCAGTTACTATAAATTATATTTCTGCGTGTAATTGTACAGTTCCTGTTTCAAAATAAATTTAAATTAATAAGGTAATGTGTAAAATCCTACAATAAGGCGGACTTGTTCTTAGATGAGTGTAGGGCAGGGGTAGGCAACCTTGGCTCTTTTATGACTCATGGACTTCAACTCCCAGAATTCCTGAGCCAGCTGGCTCAGGAATTCTGGGAGTTGAAGTCCATGAGTCATAAAAGAGCCGAGTTTGCCTACCCCTGGTGTAGGGATTCCATTTTCCTAAAATAATGTTGGGGTCTAGGGGACTTGTGCAGTTATCCAGAATTGAATTCAATCCAGGGGTGCCTAACTAACCACATGCTGTGTAATTATATTGCCAGGTGTCCAGAATCCATCAAGCCAGAAACCGTCCGTCAGTGCCTGCTCCCATGTAAGAAAGATTGTGTAGTGACTCCCTTCAGTGAATGGACACGCTGCCCTACCACCTGCCAACATGGTAAGCTGGTCTAGCAGAGTCAGAATCAATCCTCCAGCTGTTTCAGCTTAACTGAACTAATACTAATCAAGTTTTGGATTAGAAACCAATTCTGGAATGAAACTCTAAATGGGCACCTGGATCTTGTTTATCATGTTTTGTTGCCTGTTAGAAAATGAGTGTGTCTGACCTTAAACACTCACCAAAGATTTCACAAGAGTTGTTAGGAATGCTAGGCTTTGGCACGTATTTGACTAACAGTTTTTATTAGAGGAATGCACCTAGCATATATATTGTATTGCTTTTGTTGTGTTCCTCCTAGGGATTATCAAGGTGACTTGGTGAGAGGACTTAGTGGCTTTGGTGATCCTAAGAATAACATAAATGAGAGTGAGAGCTCTAGGTCAGATCTCCCTTTGCATGTAGTAAGGATGAAAGGAGAAGGAGAAAGCTAAGATTACACCACAAGAGAAAGGCAGGGCAGATGAGGATCTGCATGCAAGAGGGAAGCCAACTCACTGATGACAAAAAGGCAAGTGCAGAAAAAAGGCAATGGCTGAAACATATAAACAAGGTTGTATGTCAGATAACAAGACAGTCAGGTTAGATGGCACTCTTATTGTTACTGAATAGTAACTAGAACAACAAACTTTGTAAGCAGATCTAGAGGTAACAATATGCTGAGACCAAAGCCACAAAGAATTTCGACCACTGATAATGTCAGAAAAGTAATTCCTGGCTTGGTAAGGATATATACAGTTGGAACAGGAAGCATGACTGAAGGACAATTTACATTTATGAAAGCAGAAATGAAACATAGTAAATAGAATGTTTTAGAATAAGTGATCTCAGGTAGCTGAAGGGCCACTTTAAATGAGATGATTACATGGTATACTCTTCAGGGCATGAAACCATATGAAAGAAGGGAATGACAATATTAAAAATATGGCATAGCTAAGGATGTGCTTGGCACTAAGCCAATAAATTATAGGTTCATAGATGTTCAAGTCAATGGAACTGAATGGTATTGTATGTATCTAATACAGATATGATGGTAGAAGATAATGGGGCATTCTATGGCAAATGGAAAGAAGTGCAAATACAACCTCAAGCAAAGATGTAGTACTGCTAAAAGGTGATTAGAATTCCATAGTTGGAGAAATGGAAGCTTTTGGAATTACTGTACAGAAAGATTTGATTTAGGTAAATGCCTCATTGGAATTAGGAGACAAACCAAGACCCTTCCAGATTAAATTGTGGTGCAAACTATTCATTGTTTGTATCCAACACTTGGTTAAATCTACAAACTTAAAGAAAGTAGGAATGCCAGCAAGATTTGAGTCATAATGTCAGTTCAATTTAAAGAACAGAACCTGAGATGCTATGCAAAGAGATAATGGGCACCATGAAAACCCAATGTAACAAAATAAATCCCAAAGTTTCAAAGATGAAGAGATTTTAGTAGTTTTTTTTAAAAAAAAACTCGAAAAGTTAAGGAAAGACTTGGTGATTGGGCCAGGACATACAATTAAGTTCAGGCTTCTAGGAAAAATATCTCAATAATGTAAAAAAATAAAATGAAATAGCAATAAAATAAATGGTTTAAGAAACCATAGGAAAATAGTTCCACATAAGGTAGAAATATTCAGTAATAAACATGGAAAAGTTCTAATAGAAACAAATAAGATTAAAGGAAGATGAAAACATTATGCTGACACAATTTAGAAGTAGAAGTGTATAGCATTTCTCTACATAAACATTTTTAGAAAAGGGAATATATTTAGGAACCAATTCCATTAAAAAGTGAGATATGAAAGCCCAGCTGTCAATAAGGAAGTAATTATGCAAATAAAATAACTGTACTTGTTTGAAGCTGCAAGAGAAGAGGCAATTTAAGTGTTAACAGTTCTAGGTCACTAAATATGGGTTTGGAATAGATATTCTGCCATAAAAGGGAAATTTGAGAGGATACACAGACTACTGAATCATCACAGTAACTTTCATGCAAGCAAACCTTCACTTAAGGCAGGGGTGTCAAACTGCCGGCCCGTGGACCAGACGCGTCACGATGAAACCGCACCCACCCCATTGCCGGCAATGGGGAAAAAGCTCCAATACATCGTGTGACGTCACATGACATCATGAGTTTGGCATGTCTGACTTAAGATCTTAACGGAAAAGAGAGAGATGCCAAATGCACAATTATTTAAAAAGGGAGAGAGAGATTCAGTCCAAGTGTTAACATAAGAATAGGTAATGGAGAGAGCAAAAGAAGGTTTATTTTATTTTATGTGGTGCATTAAGGCCTTTGATTTTGTGGATCAGGGTTTTTCCAACATGGCAACTTTAAGACATTTTAAAGTTGCCAGATTTGAAAAATACTGTTGGAGATAATGTCTGACACAGAATATATTAAGTCTAAAGGTGTGCCAGAACACATAATTATTCCTCTGATGAATCTTTTCATTGAATAAGAAGCTACTGTTCAAACTAAACTTGGAGAAACAGAATAAGGAAGGGAATGAGACAAGGGTATATCTTGTCACTGTATCTGTTTAATTTATGCAATGAATATATTACCCCAAAAAAGGCAGGATTTAAATAGATGACAGCTAAAATCAAAACTCGATATGACAGTGCTTTGTTAAAAGAAAATAAAGAAGACGAAGAAGCGCTTATTCTAAAAATAAAAATGGAACGTGAACAATGGAGGTTAGTTTTCCAAATTTGGAAAGCAAAAGTAATCTTAACCCGGAGGCTCAGTGAATTCTGCTGGTTAATAGCGAAGAAGTGAAGGTTGATAGAAAGTTTTGCATTCTTAGGTTCAAGAATAAAGATGGAGAGTGAGCTGGAAAAATTAAATCCGAGATTAATCCTAGTGATATAGAACATGATTAACTTAAAATAAACATCATGAGGAATAAAGATATATCTATGACAGCAAGGTACAGAGTAGTTAAAACTATGGTTTTTCCAATGGTAGTGTGTGACTATGAGACCAAAACATTCAAAAAAGAGTGTGAAAAATTAGGTAGAGGATTTAATTATGAATCTGGAGATGGGTATTATCATGGACTGGAAGGAAAACCAGTTAATGATACCAGATCAAACAAACATAACTTTTTCTTTTGTAATTATCAGTCCACAAAAGCTCACATTTTCAGGCCACGTAATATCAGTGGATGATGAACTAGGACAAAATTATTATTCTTGGCAAAATTGCTTGAAGAAGAAAAAGAAGGATATGGATAGGGTAGATGAAGGATAATGGATAGGGTAGATGGATCAAGGAGATTACAGAATTTTCTTTGTAAGAGCCACAGGGTATCATTAGAAAGAGGTTGAAATAGCAAGCACTTGTCCATGGAGTCTACAAATAAGCCAGGTTACCTACTTGCATTTCAGTGAAAATTCCCTTCTTAGTTGTTGTTGTTGTTGTTAGCTGCGAAGTCGTGTCCGACTCATTGCGACTCTATGGACAACGTTCCTCTAGGCCTTCCTGTCCTCTACCATCTTCTGGAGTCCATTTAAGCTCACGCCTACTGCTTCAGTGACTCCATCCAGCCACCTCATTCTCTGTTGTCCCCTTCTTCTATTGCCCTTCTTAGTAAAGCCTTTCAATTATGAATAAAGGCTTCAGAGAGAAGCTTTTTGCCCTGCCAGGGCAGAGATTTCTTTGCCCTTCCTCCAATCCACAGTATGAGGTGTTCAGGCTGCTCAGATGCCACTATTTCAGAAAAATTGCAAGCTACCTGCATTCACATCGAGTTTGTCACAGACTGATGGCTGTGAAAGCAGCAGTTTCTACGATTATTTCCCTGCTGCCTGATGTTTTCCCCATTGGCACAAATCTTACACATTTACAGCTGCTGTAAAGTCAGATCTTTTAAGTTAAACTTGATTCCTGGTGACTTCATGGACAGATATGCAGTACCAACTTGCATTTCATACTATTTCCTTCCTCATCTCAGTTCTTTAAAATCTACTGTGAGTTTATCTTAGCAGTAGGCAAAGCACACATATTTCTGTTCATGCATCTTGATTTAATGTTTGGAGAGGAATTGTCACTACAATTTGACTAAATCTTCACTACATATAATTAAAGCTAGAGAATTTGATTCCTAGTGATTAGAAGGATATATCTATTTATTTAAGGTGAAGAAAAATATGGAAGTGGTTTCCCATTGAATTCCTTTTGTGTTTTTTTTTAATGTCTCAGCATAGGAATCCCCGGAGGTTCTCATTCAGATACAAACCAAGCCCAACCATCCCTCGCTTTTAAGCTCAGTGTTCCCCTTAATGTGACAAAATATAACTTATCACCCTTGCTCTCTGCTGGATGGTTGAGTTAATTGTGCTGAAATCATAATAGCTATTGGTAGGAAAGATTGAATAGATTCTAAAGATGAACTATATATTCTTAGATAGCTGACTTAGCTATCTGAATGTATAAATTCAGATTTTAGAAAGCTGAAGTTTTCCCTGGTATTAATACATACCCCAACATTCATTGTTGGGGAGAACCTCATAGTAATGTTATAAGAATAAACGTAAGCTGTGGCTAAGTATTGTTCTTTTCCCACGTGCACCGCAGAAGAGATTTAACAGCAAGGCTATCTTTGGAAATAGCATATGGCAAAGTTCATAACTTAGAAAACATTAGATCTGAACTCAACATTGCACCATCTCTCTACTTACTCCAAACAATAGCAGACATTCCCTCTCTGAGAAAGGACTTCTCACCATATCTGGTGCAATATGCTTTTTTACGCTGACAGAAAGCTTTTTGCAATATCGAATTCTATTTTTGCTTGTTTGACTGAGATTCTGTTTATTCTCACCTTTGCTCTCATTCATTTTAGTTACTTGTGAATGGCAATGGTACTATATGATAAGGGGGGAAAATCCTAGTCCATTTAAAACAAAGGAAATAATATGGTAATTAATTGTTGATTTTTATATGTTATTTAGTTAAAGAAAATGAATTCAGACATACATTATTCTGCTTATTAAGAAATTTTGTAGCGTTAAAAAGCCTCTCCAACATCATATTTAATTTCATTGGAATAGTTATCATTTAATATGATTCTAGATTAAAATTGTGTGGTAAGGATTGTGTTATGCACTGGATTTACTTTTGATTTGCTGTTTTGTGAGTTCTTTAATTGATGCTGCACAATTAAAAGCACAGCACGATTGGAAATTCAGAAAACCACTCAATGGCAAATGCATCTAAATTAAACAGAAAAGATTATTTAACAAATACATAAACCGCTGAGTGGTTAAGCTGCAAACATAATCATGATCAAGTTTTAATTTAACAGTGATAACCTGGGTATCTGCAAAAATAATGGCAGCTTAAGCAAACAACATTGAAAGTCACATCAGATGTTGGCAACATTTTGTTAGATAAAATATTGCTTGCCCTGCAGTTAAATGTCAGCAAAATGACAGCTTTCTATCATTCCCTGTTGTGTGCTTAAGGTATTGACAGATATCGGAAGGCAAATAATTAAAAATGAAATACAGAAAGTGCTTTAGTTCTCTTCTATCTTCTCTATTCACTTTGCTTAGAAATAAAATAATCTGGATCTATTTAAAGTTATTCTGAGCAAAGTACTACTCAGACTTTTGCCACTGAAATGCAAAGCAGATTAATGTAATAGGGTCTTTGTTAAAAGTATTCAGGAAATATTCAAAGAACTAGAGAAAAACTGGAGAACAAAGTGGTATTGTTTAACTAAACCTTAATATCCAGAGTTAATTTCTGTTGAGTTTCATTAGCCAAAAAAATCTGTCTTAAGTGGATTGCTGGTGCTTTTTTTTTGCAGAACTAGAGATGACCCAAATACATAGATCTTTTTTTATTTTCCTTGAATACCTATTCCATGGAGACAAGGCCTTTCTATACTGTAAGAAATCAGGAGGAGCAAAATAATGATTCCAGACCCCATACATTCTTTTTTTTCTTTTTTCGGCTTCTGCTGTAACATATTTGCCCACCAGATGCTTCTTTCAAATAATTTCATGTTGAGCCACCTATGTGCAAATAGATACTGTGAACCTGAAGATGGTCATTGATGTTTTATGGTGGCACAGTGGTTAGAATGCAGTACTGCAGGCTAATTCTGCTGACTGCTGGCTCCCAGCAGTTCGATCCTGATGAGGCTTGAGGTTGACTCAGCCTTCCATCCTTCCGAGGTCGGTAAAATGGGGACCCAGATTGTTGGGGGCCATATGCTGACATTTGTAAACCACTTAGAGAGGGCTGTGAAGCACTGTGAAGCAGTATATAAGTCTTAAGTGCTATTGCTGTTGCTATTTGATGAACAGCTATGAAAGTAGGAAGGGCAGGATTGGCTGTAGAGAGACTCTTCCATAATCGGCTCTTTTCTGAGCCTGATCCATTGGAGTAGAGAATTGTCAAGGTTGCAGCAAATAAAAATTACATAATATTATTTATTAAAAACAATGCAGGTAGTCCTCAAGTTACAACCACTTGTTTAGTGACCCTTTGAAGTTAAAACGGCACTGAAAAAAGTGACTTGTGGCCATTTTTCACACTTAACGACCGTTGCAGTATCCCCGTGGTCACAGGATCAAAATTTGGATGCCTGGCAACTGGTTCATATTTATGATGGATTGAAGTGTCCCAGGGTCACGTGATCCCCTTTTGCAACCTTCTGACAAGCGAAGTCAGTGGGGAAGCCAGTCACTTAACAACCGTGTTACTAATTTAACAACTGCAGGGATTCTCTTAACAATGGTGGCAAGAAAGGTCGTAAAATGTTGGGCTCAGTTGTGGTCATAAGTCGAGGGCGACCTATATAACTGAAGACTGAAGTAAGTGAGATACTTCAGAAATAAAAATGAAGATCAGTGATGTGCAAAATTAACTATCCTTGATAGAAAACCATTTTTTATACCCTTAAAAAAAATCACAGGGAATGCCACTGCAAAAGAACAGTCCCGCTACAGGATCATCATTCAAGATGCAATTAATGGAGGGTCAGAATGCCCGGACACCTTATTTGAAGAAAGAGAGTGTGAAGGCATCCCACTTTGTCCCACCTACAGGTAAAGTAAGAAAACATCCCTAAATAGATATGAAAAAGACGTGAAACTGTATGGATTTTATAAAGAACAAACTGTATTTGATAGGATTTTGTTAAGTTCAGACGCGAAATTAATTTAAAAAAAGGAATAATTTTTTGTTAACTCTGGAAATGGAAAGTGAACAAGTTAAAGAAACAATGATAAGATGGGCGAAAAACTTTGGATACAATATAGAATTAGAAAAGTGGCAAAAGTTACGGGAGAGAAATTATAAATTGACAACGTCAACCTCGTACAAAGAAAATTTATATAAAATGTTTCATAGATGGCACTTGCTACCAGCAAGATTAGCAAAAAAATGTTTAAAAATATGTCAGATAGATGTTAGAAATGTAAATGTAACTCAGGCAACTATTATCATGTATGGTGGACATGTGACAAAGCAAAGAATTATTGGGAAAAGATACATACTTGGTTAGAAAAGATATTGGGAGAACATGTAGACTTTAAACTTGAATTTTTCTTATTAGGTATAATGCCAGAAAAGAGTAACAAACAAAGCCTATATTTGATTTTACACGTCATAACACCAGCAAGAATAACATTTACGCAATATTGGAAAAATGAAGGAATACCACCAGAGGAAGAAATTAAAAAAAAGTATTGGAATGTGCAGAGATGAACTGACTGACCATGAGATTGAAAGAAAAAGAAGAAACAGAATATTACCAAACTTTATCAATGGTTAGAGGAAAGAATGAAGGATTAGGAATTAAATACGTATTAGTGTTTTTAAACCCAGACAGCATATTGGTTGAAAAATTATTATATGTATGTAAGAAAATAATAATAATAAAATCTTATATATAAACAAGAAAGCATCCCTAAGCATATGATTTGCCAGACTATCATTCCTCAGGTCACTAGTGATGTACTTTCTTCTGCATAGATTTAGAAAAAGCTCATCTCCGTTCTTCATTGAAGCAACCCATTGACTTCCAGGCCTCTGTCTGAATGAAGTGGATTCCTTAAAGCAGTAGCATCTTTTTCTTAGGGTTGTGCAAAATATTTAAAAATCACAAGAGAGTCAAAGCTTTTCTTCCAAATTGTTTTTGAAATATGTTCAGCCCTATTGACTGCCCTATTGGGACAATACATTACTTTGATTGACCATGTAATAATATACCTGAGTCTCTAGCAATACACTATGGTATACAGTAATATACGGTACCTAAGTATATAATAATGTGCTGTTATTTATAAATGTACTATTATACAAGGTTCAGAGATTGAGAGAAAAGCTGATCTGATCTTGGATCAAATCAAAATTACCCTTTCAACATGGATCTCTGGCTGACATGAGATGCAAAAAACTCCTGAATCTTACCCAATGGAGAGAATCCTACATATTGTTCTAACTTTAGAACTTTATTTGGAGCACAAGGTTGAACTGTGGGGTCCATGGTGCTCTCTGAACTTAGTTGTTTTCTTCCAGACATTTTATTACCCAATAAGGTAACATCATCAGTGCAGTAACATTTTCATTATCCAACTGGGTGACATCATCAGTGCTACTGATGATGGGTAATAAAGTTGGGTAATAAAATATTAGGAAGAAAAAAACCATGCTCGGAGACCACCAAAGATCTCACAGTTGTAACTTTGATTTTATTTCATAAATGAATGGAACAGCCTCTACATAATTCATCCTTTGGAGGATGTGATCGTTACCCAATTCTTATTTTTACGTTTGAGAAGATGACAAAAGGGTATATATGAGTCAAGGCTTTTCATAGCTTCTTATAATTTATACTTATTAAAGTGCAACATTTTATAAATGCAAGTACTTATTCTGTTATCGTTTACCTAAGTTAATGAAAGTAATGAGTAGATTAAATAGTTTTGGTCCTAACATGAAGATTCTCTTTAAAAACCAAAATACTAAAAAGAAAAAAAAATACTTTGAAATAAGGCCCACTTACATACTATATAAGTCTCCAAGGTCCATTTGTATTATTGTATTTGAGTCTGTTTTTGTACATAAATGTTACTACCTGTATTGAGGTATTTTAATATTTAACACCTAACTTTGAATTTTAGAATCAACATTAATGTTCAGGATCCAACTATGGGTACTGTTGACCTTTTGTCTAGAATGAATCACTTTTGTTATAAAATTTAATATAAAAATTAGTTTGTAACATAACTCTAACCTTATAAAATGTCCTTCAACATTAATGTCTTCTTTTTAAGGCCCTGAATCCAGATACAACCAAGCCCTCAAAGAAGCAGTCCTTGGCATTTTAATTTTTTTTAATATAATTTAGTTCTAAAGTGGAGGAGTTACTCTATAATTCTATTAGAAATAATTAGGAGGAATTGCTGAAACAATTGTGACATATGTCCAGTAATTCTCAAGCATCATGTCACCACCAGCTATAATAATAAGACATGACATATCACATGCTACAATAGGGCCACTGATATCCCTAACTGAATAAACTAAGTTGTGTGGACCCCCTAATTAAATTCTGTGAAAAAAATCAGAACCAGCAAAAGAAACTAAATCTGATGTATCATAACTGTTCTTCTGTTGTCATTTCAGTTGGAAAGTCCACAAATGGAATCAGTGCTTATTGGTGCCTGATTCAGTAAGGCAAGGTGTATTGGGAATCAATGAACCATGTGGGCCCGGTTTGCAATCAAGAGGTAAGAGTTCATAAATAAATTTTGTCAGCCTTTATTCTCTATTTTCTCATGGCACCTAATACTTTGCTAGATGTGAATGGTATTTTACAAGGTCATTTCAAACTAGGTAAAAGTGATCTGCCCCCTTCAGTCACTTATGAACAAAATAATGACAGCAAGAAAGGACTACATTAGGTACTTATTGTAATTAAAATACTCTGAATGTGGCTTATTATGATTAATTACTCATATTTCTCATGATAAATCTTGGCCTCAATCATTGTTACACAATTGATTTGACAAGAGAGAAGCGAGATATAGCTAAATGATCCTGACAGTACTTTCAAAATAGATCAGACTAGGAAATCAAAGTCATGAACGCAATCTTAATTTTATTATAATGTTATAGTAACAGAATCTTGCAAGTCTGAATGTGCTTGACCCATCCCTTCCTTTATTTTCCTGAGAACCGTGGAGGGGCCTGTCTGAAACCCTTACTCATATTACATTTCTGTCCCAGACTCAGATTTCTTTTTACCTGACCATGGTCTTGGTAGCATTGTCATTGTTTCTCAAGCTTATTCCTTCTGCCCATTAGAGATGCAAGAAAAATGTAAACACAATACATTGACACTTACATCCGACTCCACAGGCGGAAAATAATCCCATTTCACAATGAAAGTTGATGTCCTGACTACTTCTCCAGTTTCTATCATTAAGTATCAGGACTTCAACCCGTTGGTTCCTAGTAGTCAATGAATCACCCTGAAGAGATGACAATAATAGACTAACATAATAACAGCAGAAAATTGCTGTCAGTTTGCCACTTTTATCATCACTGTTTAAGCTTGAACATGAGCTTTTACCTATGCTTGTTAGATCTACTTTTCACCTTGTTCTACCAGTGCTCCTAATGTCTCCCCTGCTGTTTTGTGTCTCTGAGGACCTTGCAAAACCAAGGTGGTTCCAGGACTTGCCAGCAGGAACAAGCTGCTTGGGAGCTATCTGATCAAGCTCCTGTATCATTTCTTGATACTAGAGGTCCATTATGTGCTCAACAGAGCTGCCCACTAGAGCACTGAGAAAATACCCAAGTGCCCACTGGGATTTATCTAGTTCCATAAAATGCCTGCGGTGAATCATTCTAACAGACCTACCTACTCCATTAAAGTTCCAAGCACTGAAAAATCACAGCTGGATCAAGGAATGATCTGCTTCTGGCCAAGAAGCCAGTCTAATGACCTCTGTATCCAGCTCATATATCGGTTGCTCTGAAGCAAAGATTAAACGAAGCATATGTGCATTAAATGAACTCCAAAATACTTGGCTAAGCCCAGATGCTTCCACAGCAAAGAAATAGTTCATTAAAAATGGCAAAATGTACACAAACATTTTAAGTGCAAATTCTTCCCCCTCCCCCCAGTTCTTGGGTGTGAATGACAGAATTTATTCTGCAGCATTTTGTTGCGTTTTTCTATTTCTCCCCTCTGGAGATGCCAATAGAAAAGTTTATGGTTGCTGTGATGATCATGAATTCCTGCAACTTCCAAGATCCTGTGAGCTCATGGCACAGAGTTTAAAGTTCCTAAGTACCCAGAAGTAGGAGGATTCCAGTATCAAAATCCTAGGAAGATCTAAAACAGCAGATCTTAAATTGCTTTACCCAATTACCCCTTTTCACCACTCTCAAATAATATCATTAGCTCTCAACCGCTCAAAACCAAACTCTGTTGTTTTACACCTTTGTTTTGACACCAAAATGAATCCTCAGCTCACAAACAAGCAAACACAAATTGCTCCATTATCCTCAGGATATGCCCCAATTGTCTCCAGTTTAAAAACTCCTGGCCTAGGACCTCAGGAAGAGATCTTGCCAGGCAACAAAGTAGCCAATACAGGTAATCCTCAAGGTACAAAACTAATGGAGCCTGCCCATTTGGCTTGTAAGTAAAAAAAAATCATCAAATGAATCGAATGAATTTTACAAATTTTTAAAATCAAATTCATTAATTGAATCAAATGGGTCATTAAATGAATGACGATCTGACATACTATTTCCTCGCTGGCTGCTACCTGAACTGAGAGGCTTTTCCACTACTACCGGCCACCCATCAGCTGTTTCCAGTGCAGCCTTCAGTTCAAGAGCTAAATTGCCTCCCAAGCAGGCTGCAGAGGTCTCCATTTGCAATGCTTTTTTAAAAAAAAAACATTTGTTGTTAATCAGCTCAAGCTTTTCCAGGCAGCTGCCCAGAAGGGGGTGGAAAAGAACTCTCTGATTGCAGTTGCCACTAATTAGTTTAAAAGTCTCCAGCCAGGCACCTAGAGGGAGATGAGGGAGGGGCTTATAGAACTCTCCGATTGCAACAGTAACTGAGATGGAAGGGACCTTGAGGTCATCTAGTCTAACCCACTGCTCTCACAAGAGAGTATTTCTGATAAATGCCTATCCAGTCTCTTCTTAAAAGCCTCCGGTGAGGGGGTACCCACAACTTCTGGAGGCAACTTAAATTTAAAACCGTTTTTTTTTAAACAAACAAACAAACACTGCCCCTGATTAGCACAAGCCTCTCCAGGCAAAATCCAAAATGGGGTGGGGGATTTCCTTCCAATAAGGGGTCAGCAGAATCTCTGATGGGTCTGTGCTAAGGGAGAAGAAGGCAGCAGCAGTCACATGCTACCCATCCTTTGACAGATTGATCCATTAAATATTTTAGCTCTCCAGTCGTCAAGTCCAGGCAGCAGCAGATCTTCCATGCAGCACCCAAAAACCCAAAAACAAACGGTCAGTGCCAGCTGCAAAAATCACCAAATCTTGTTTGGTCATGTGACCAGGAACAAAAACCCAAAAACCCTTCTGGCTTCAGGAAATTACATTGGTAACCCAGGCAAGTCACAGAGTTAAAAATGGCCGCCACTGCAGCAGTAACTTAATCAAGTCAAATGGCTGCAGAAGCCTCTTTTTGCTTGCAGTTTTGAATTTCTAATGTTAAGTACCCTTTCTGAATAAATTCATTTTTGTGAAAACTCACTAAATGAACCTTGGTACCTGGGCGATTATCTGTATATGCAAAGGATAATCACTCATACAAACAAAATATTGTAAGGAAAGAGGATCACAGTGGACATTAATCACAATCACAGTAACCTAGATATCAACCTAGTTATAGTTTTGGGTTTTGTGATGAGCAGCAGCAAAAGTACAATATAGGATCTCTAGAAAAGTGTGTACTAACTAAAATATGTAACTAAATAAATACTTCAGGATAATACTGAAAACTAGAAGATAAAGCTATACTCAAAATTAGATTGGAGAAATATGAAGGTGATTGCATGTGTTGAAAAATCATTCCCAGATTTATTTCCCTTCCTATTTACTATATGATTTGTCGGTGGTGATTTATTTCCCCAATAGATACATAAACTGCTTAGATACATTATGAAAACTTTAAACCCTCTAATAAGACTTAAAGTTTTAAGATTTGCTATCTTCAAAATAAAATAAACCAGAATCCCAAAACAAATACTCCTAAATTTTCCAATGTGATGTTTCAACATTTTCCTTTGTGGTTTGCACTTATTTTGAAAAAGGAGTAGTTATGGATATTTATTGGAGAAAAAAACACATAAACAATTTATATTTGGGGTTTTTTGTTTTTATATTTGTTTTTTACTTTCATGGCAATCACACGCAAATTAAGTATATGGCATACAAACAACTTCAGAATTGTTTTCGGGTTCTCCTGATAGAAGATTTGAGAAACAAATGATACCATAGCTATGAGATTTTTTTAAAAATACCTCCATTTAGGACAGTAGAATGCTAATTAAGCATTTAAGATTTATTGTACATTAAGAAGATAAAATCTATAATATCCTTTCTTCCTCCCTCCTTTCCAAGATGCCATATGGGGCAGGCAGCTAGGTTGTAAAGGATGCCCAAGAATATATAAGAAGTGTTGTATGGATCAAATTGTGTCCTTAGGGTGGTGCAAGTCAAGAAGATTGCTTGGGTGTCACAGATGTGTGTACAAGATGCTGCACTGGTCAGGCCCATTTGAAGTACCTTGATTCCAAAATTGTTGTCTTATGGTCACCATTTTGCCCACTTGAAGGTCGTGACAATGAAAGTTTTAGTAGTATATAGATACTTTATAAAATATGATATCAAATATACTACTCTGTTTATTTAATGAGGGATTTATATCCTAGCTCAAAGCTAGTGTCTTAGCCCAAGAGCTGGTACCTATCACTCCCACAGCCATTTTTTCCCTCTGCAATAATCACCCTTTGTGATAGGTTGAAGTGAGGTGGGAAAAAGTAACTGGGCTTAGTTACCAAATGAACTTTCTTGGCTTAGAGATCCTTAGATCTCCCTGATCTCCTCTGACATTGCAATCACTATCCCAGAGATGGGGTGTTTTGCTTTGTTTTTTGAAAACATCTCTAACTTGAAAGAGAACTATTATTTTCTATGAAAGCCAGGCATGCAAAAGTTAACTAGAAAGAATAGATACCGGTAATAGTTTTCTAAGGAGGAATGAAAGACCATTACTTCCCTGGTTTGATATCAAAGTTTTAAACAGCACATGAATATTTGTGCATTCTGTTTTATAGATCTTACGATAACACTTCGAATGTTTGTGGTAGGACAGATAAGCTAATCTAGTGCATTGGGAGCTGTTGGGAGCATAGAGGTTGGTCTCTGTCCATCAGAGCATATACCACTGCCTGTTTGTTTGTCTGTTTGTTTGAATTGCAAGCTGGGCAGGGTGCCCTCTGCTTTCATTGCAAATGAAATAAAGCCACCCCGCTAATACAATTATTAGAAATAAATTAGTGTTACTCATCACAGTTGTTTAATGTTGTGTTAAATATTATACATATTATTTGCACATTATAGGAGTTTGAAAACATAAGGAGGCAGAGAACTATTTACTCTAGGCCCTAGAGTGCAATGTTTTGTTTTGCTTTCTAGCCTCTTCTTTTCATATCAAATGCTTAGTACTCCCTCTGTTTTAAATTAAACTAAAATTCCTTATGGGATGCCACAATTGGCGAAGGATTTACAGTGCAACCATATTTACGTCTGCTAAGAAGTAAGTGGATTTCACTAAGTGGGAGTGTCGAATGTTCCGCCATGGGTTGAATACATTGTAATAGTAGGTGTGCTACTTTCCACTACTTAAGGGAATTGTGCTTATTTAAACAGACCCCCATTTAGGCTCCTTTGGACTTTGTGTAATTTGCTGTTATTTATTCATATAAGTTACCATGCATACACAAAATTGTAAAACTGCAGTGTGCAATTTAGGCGTTCTGTTTAATCTTGAAATTAACAAATGTATTATCAAATTCTAAAGAGTAGTGATAATATAATTTAACATTTTGTTCATTAGGACTATTTTGTGATTATGGTACTCATCCCCCCCATGTGTCATTACTATATACCAACTTTATAATTATTCTTTCATGTTTATTATGCATACAGATACATTTATTAATTGGAAGTCGATTGTTATAAAATGCTGTCCCAGATGTAAAACTAGGGCTTGTTTACAGTTTATTCTTCAGTTTTGCAGCATGAAATAGTGCTCAAGGTATAGACATGGGTAAATCTTATAAGGCAGGGGTATCAAACTGCGTCACACGGAAGCCGCACCACCCCAGCTCCGGCAAAGGGAAAAAAGTCGCAATAAGTCACGACACGTCACGTGATGCAGCGGGTTTGACACCCCTGTTATAAGGGAACTAAAAATTGAGAAATCCTCAGAAGAGCATACCATAACTCAATCTCAACTAAAGAGAATTGTAACCATGATGATTGGACTATAATGGTATGATGGATAAATTGCACGGTATATTAATATTGTTCTTCTTTAAAAGAATGTTTTATAGATACATACTGTGAATATCTACCTATAATGGAACAATGATATGCATAAAAATGAAGCTACTTAATCCAGTCCATTAGGTGCTCTCTATGAGGCAATCTGTCAGTTCAGTCCTCTGATTACTTTGAAATATTCTTTCTGACATCAGTGGAATTGTTGCATGGAAACAAAAAATCTGCCTGCCTGAAAGGTTAACTAATTAAAATGCCAACCTCAGCATCGTGTTTTATTTTGAAGACTGCTACCAGGGCTTCACCTACCCTCGATAGTATTAGTAGGAAATAAAATGATGGCTGCTTAAAATCCTATCCTTTGTTCAACTGCCCAGAGGAAAATAAAATGTTAAAAATCAACATAAGGAAAAAGAAGGGTTTAGGCAGAGGACATCTTCATCAATTTGCCTTTGGTAAATTGATATCATATGATTGGCCACACCCATAGTGACCAATTTTTGAACCTTCTCATTACAGCCATGCTGTGAAAGTGCCCATAACATTCTCTAAAAATTCCAATTCTGCCTACCTATTGCCTGTTTATGTTATATCCTGGTGTTCTAGGGCCAATTATTTAAAAGGTAGCATTAAGAACATTAAAATAGTCACCATATCTCTGAAGATATTATAGTACTCCCTATTAGTGTCAGAATTCAGGAGCATGCATCATCATTAATTTGGAATGTGATAAAATCACAGGAGATACTGCAACTGAAGCTTCAAAAGAGACAGTTGAAGCTCTGCTATTCATCAGTCACTCTTGCTAACCTTATAACCTTTTTAAATGTGAATTTTTTGCATGATCAGTGCCACCCCTCCCAAGCCACATTTTCCTGGTGGTTTCAACTAAAATCATCAGTTAAAATTCTGAATAATTAAAATACACAATACAACAGAATAAATAAATATATGTAATAAAATGATAAAGCAATAAAATAATAAACCCCACAGTCCAAATAATTAAAAATTTGCTGAGCAGCATATATATTTAACATCCATACATCAATTGATTAAAAGGTCTTAGATAATGAAAGTCCCCTGCTTCACACTGAAAACATTAAAACAGTTTTGGCACCAGGCATTTATCACTGAGACAAGCTATTCAGAATTGGGGGCCAATTCTAAAAATGCAAAGTTGCTGCATTTCAGCATGGAATCTTAAGGTGTGATAAAAACATATAGAAGAAACACCTGTAAATATCCATATGTTAGTTGAGACTGGCAATGAACTGGGAACCAGCAAATTTTGGGGCTATCTTCAAGGATATCCCCCTTCCATTTAAGAGATAATTTTCCATTGATGTTGTGGTACAATTGGCACTTTTCACAACTACCTTAGCCTGGTAAAAGACTGATGTTCAAATGCTGCCCTGTGGGAAAATGTCTGTACTTCTCTATTGAACATACTCAAGGCTCCTTCATGATTTTGTGTTCTATTTTTAGAGTTTATCCTGTGCAGGGCTCCTTTCCCAGACATTGGTGCATATAGCTTTATGTGTTTAGTTAATGGAGTCTAAGCAGAGGGTTTATGTGTGTGTGTGTGTGTGTGTGTGTGTGTGTGTGTGTGTGTGTGAGAGAGAGAGAGAGAGAGAGAGAGAGAGAGAGAGAGAATGCAAAAATAAATTAAAAGAGGAAGCTGGTCTGATACAACCACAATCTCCTTGATACATATAAAATTTGAGTGTAAGGTTCTTCCATGTTATGAAGGTATTTGTTGGCCATGACTTCCCATTCACATTTGGCAGTGTTTGGTTGAAAGCTTGACATTCAGGTAATCCAGCCGTCAATAGACACATAGAGATAAACCATATTTACATACTATTCAAATGGTAAGAAATGATAACAAAGCTAAGAAGGGAACAAAAAGACCAGAGCACATCGTCTCCAGCAGCCAAAATTCAGATAAACAGGGATTAACACCAGAGAAGCAGAAAACAATACTCTAATCAAGGGTCTACCAAGGAGAAAACCGTACCTTCACCAATACTGTCGGGGCCAGTTACTATATTTAAACAAGAAGCAAAGCCCATGTACACTGGCCCTGATAATATTCTATTCTATTCTATTCTATTCTATTCTATTCTATTCTATTCTATTCTATTCTATTCTATTCTATTCTATTCTACCAATCAGCTAAGCTGAACTAATGACTAATAACTAATTAAGATAAACAAAATTCATACATTTCTCCACTGATTATAAATTGGATTTCCCCCTTTTCTAAATTTTTTTGGTCTAGAGCAAGAGCATGCTGTGACCTGGCATGTTTTCCAGCAACTACATTGCATAAGTACAGGTATGGTTAATATGTTCTGCCAACAGATCTGAACTCTTAGAAATCTACTAATCCTTACGATTTTGGAGAACTAAATCATGTGTATTAAGAGCAATATTAAGCACAGGTCTGTAATAAAGCTCAAATAATTCATTTTCCCCCCATAACCATCACAGCATCAGATGTAGCCAAATCAGCCTTGCGAAGTGATTGAATTCTCTGAGTTTTCATAGAGCTTCAACAATGAGCCTCTAGAGAGAAAGGATTTTTCAGCAAAAAAAAGGATAGACCTTTTAGATATCATCACTTCCCAAAGAACTCCTGCCTCATTCGACATCAAAGGAACTCCTGAGGTGATAAATAATTGATGAAACCAATATGCTAGAAATTAATAAGCTACGTTTAATGGTCATATATCAAACTATCATTGAGAAACTTATTATTTTTATGTGCATCCAGGGCAGGTGTTAGCCCTGGGGAAACATGTAAGAAATAATGGCATGCTATGCATTTGCTATACACTCAGGTTGCCAAACAGCCAAGACTCTCACTTTTAACAGTCTGGTGTTACAAGTACTTCATTTGCAGTTCTTCAGTCACAGTGTTCAGATTTCTGACATTATATTTGGATTAATTAATTGGATTCTTACTTTTGCAAGAATTTTGTAAAGCAAATTCTCTTTCGTCAACCTCAGTGGGAACCAGTGAAAAAAAGAGCAGCATATTTTTTCCCCCCACATATTTTTCCAAATGTGGAGTTGTTGTATGACTGTTCATTCTAATGCAAAAAATTACGATAAAGTGTAAGAAAACTACTGTAGCTTGTTAAGCTCTAGCATACCAATTGCTACACAAAAAAACCTATAAATGGAGTGTTAGCTGTTGTACTGCCCATTTCAAGAAAAAATACTGACATTTGGCTCATGAGAATCGACTCAGACCCTGCCCGCCTTCTTTCTGTTGTGATCATGAAGAAACGAGAAGCATCTACTTCCCTGCTAACAGATTGACTGTTGTGTTATATGCAAACCAAACTATTACCGGTATGTTTTTTTTTAAAATGAACCATGGTTTATATGCTGGCTTTTGCATTGCATATGAAAAGGCTAATGTGGTTCCTAGACTTAGCTTGTTGAAATTAGCCCTGTTTGGAAATGGTATTTGGTTTGAGGTTGGCTACTTTCAATTTTCCATAGTTAGGATTAATCATAACTCTGTCCATTTTGGATGGCACCACAGTCTACATACAATTCATCTAAAACAGAAGGAAGTTTCCAAACTTTTTCTTTAGTTCATACTGAAGAGCCCCCCACAAGCCCATGGAAAGTGATTTATATAATGCTAAGCATTACTTCAAAACTTAGTATTCCTTCAAAGCAAGGCCAACGTTTCTTTATCAACTGAAAACTGATCAAAGTTCCTTCTTTTAAATCTTAACTTTTTATGGGACCTAGGAGGCATATATTTTCTGTGATGGCCACCTTTCTCTGGAACAATCTCTCCTCCCCCCGCTAATGTACATCAGGCCCCAACTCTACTCACTTTTAGGAAAGCTGTTAAGACCAGGCCTTCCCCCCCCCCCAGGCATTAGGGACTACTTGAATGGAATCCCCTTTGTTTGGGTTTTTTTGTGGTTTCTATTTTATGTTAATAAATTGTATATATTTTAATGTTATATGGTTGGTTTGTGGCTTGCTTGTTTTTTATTACTATAAACCACTCAAGGTCACATTGTTTGAATTGGGTGGCCTTATAAATCCAAGTAATAAAGAAACACACAAGAAAACTGAGGAGCAAGCAGAATATACTCAAAAAGCCCCCAAAGAAATAAGAAGATCAAAACCCTTCCTTGCCAGCAATCAACATTTATATGAGCAGAGATTAATACCAAGATAAACACTAGATCACTAATGAAGTAAATAATACCTCAGTCAGGGAGCTACCAACAGATACAAACAAGCTAACAGTAAATATCCAGCTAATCAAGGAACCACCAAGAATGTTCCCATCAAGACTGGCAGGGCAAGCCACTAGTATATAATAACAGAGCAAGCCCTACCCACTTCTACCACTGATAATATTACCTAGAAGAAGAAGAAACCACCCAAGGCAAGAAAACCACTAAGCTCAGAGAGCATCAAGGACCTCACCGAAGAAATATGCATATACTGTATATTTAATAAGAAGTAAACAAAATAAACTGTCCTCACAATAATATGTACGCTATTGTATTTCAAAGGAGGTGATTTAGTGCTTGTTTTTATCAAAGCCAATTCAGTAGTCACAGTTTAACACAATGTTAATTCAATAAAATAAACATTTGAAGTAATGTTTTGTCCAAAAATGATGGTAAATAAGGTTCTCCCCCCCCCGAAAGCAGTGCCTCCCGATGTAAAAGATTTCTCATACCAATTACAAAAAACCCTCCCTTTTTACAACCCTGTAATCCCATACCAATTCTGATTTTTTTTAAAAAATATCAGATAATTAAGGGCCAGGATATACAATACGTGTCCTTGTGAGGATAGTACAGAGGATTGTAGGCAAAATAGGTTAAATCTCTTGTCATAAGATGATGCAAACCAGGGAATTGGAGGGTGGGTGATAGCTATGGATATTACATGAGAAATACCTAAGCAAGGAAGATTAAAACTAAAAGGGGGAAAAGAAGAGTGACAAGACATCAAAGCTTTTAACAGATTTGCTTGATTAATTGAAAAAAGTGGATATTTACACCAGATCAATAAGAAATATGTCCATTAAAGACAAGTCCCATTATATACAAAATTTGCAAGAGCTTTTACCGTACTTCACTTATCTTCAAATGCTAGTGGTATGCAGGCTACATTTAATAAGGAAGGAAAATAAAGTCCATTTAGTTGAAGGAACTGCTCTTTTGATAATCAAGGGTAGGAAAGAAAAATATTTCATTCCCTTTTTAATTGTTGTTCCTTTTTTGCTCTCCTTTGATTCAAATAGCTGTCCTAGGCAATTCTCCCCCCCCCCTTTTTTTAAATGACAGCAGTTTAGCATCAAGCAAGCGCATAATAGATAAAAAAATGTCTTTGGAGATCCAAACTTTTCCAGAGGATGAAAAGCATATTAAAGGAGAGAATGAGGCGCCCCGTCTCTTGCCAACTGTGAAGCTCCTCTAGCTGCTCCTCACTTTGTGTCAGAGAAAAACTATCATTCCTATGTTTAAGGGTTCTGCAGTTTTCGTAGCAGGCTTCGGATTTTTCCTATTTATGGGTAGACAATATGAATGTACTCTAAGAAGAACAAAGAAGCACAAAGGCTGGAGCTGTGCTGAGAGACCCATATGAATGATTTAGACCAGAGGTCCCCAACCTTTTGGGCACCAGGGACCGGTTCCGTGGAGAAAGGTTTTTCTACGGACCGGCGAGTGTGTGGTTGTGTGTGCTGCCTGCATCCCAAGGATGGGGCTTTGCTTGTTTGTGTGGACTGATTGCTGGAATGCCACGGACCGATACCAGTCCACGGACTGAGGTTTGGGGACTCCTGATTTAGATGCAAAGCATGCGAGTTGGAATGGGGAGCTGCTTAAATAGCACCTGGAAATGTTGCAGATGCTTTACTGTTCTTGATTTTTTTTTTACCATTTTTTTTAACCAATTCTGGAAAGAAGCACTCTGCGGAGTAATGTGTAGGTAACTGAAGATTTTGTGGTTTGGAGCAGCTCGTGTGTATTTTGGATGTGTGGAGAAGTATGACCAAATCCTGTTTTTGTAGTAGAATTTACAGGTATTTCTCAACTTACAACCATTCATTCAGTGACCTTTGAAATTATGGCAGCTCTCAGGTGAACAAAGGGGTTTAGGACGGGTTTTTGAAGTTATGATCATTGCAGCCTCCCCACTGTTACATGACCAGAATGCAGGCACTTGTCAGCCTGCTCATTGTTATGATTGCTTCAACTCACCCCCGTTTACCTATTCCCCCTCTTCAACGTCACCTTGGGGATATTCCCAATGGCTTCTATCTAAATCCAGTTTGTGTTCTCCTCCATTTCCTTATTCTGTGTTTCCTTTGTTATTTTATTAGCAAAGGATTCAACTTACCATTTCTGTTGGGGCAATACAATAATCTTATCTTGCAGGATTAAATACAGAGCATATCTATGTGAACGTTTGTGTCTGTATGTGCACACATGACTAGGTGAGCTCCAAAGGGAGCAATTGGATGGACGGACGGATGGACAGACAGACAAGCTTTAACATTATTTGTTAGCCTGCTATTTCCCTTTCTATAAAATGATCCGCAGCCTAAATTGGGAGAATAAGTGCATTGTTGTTTCTAATCAGGCAACATAATGTATTTTAGGTATTACGTTCCATAATTGCTTTTTGTATTGGAAACACTAATTTCCAAGTTTTTAAAAAATGATCAATTACATATGCCCATTTAATTTATATAAGGTTTTTTTTCTCCTACTTCACCACCCCTCTTCATCTGTCTTCTCTCATAGAAAGTAGAAAATATGTATTGTATGAAATTACCCTTTGTGAAACAAAGGAACAATGTTTTGTGAGTGGCTTTGTTCCTTTCTCTGATCAAACCATAATATTTGAATTGTCTTTAAACAAACAGTAAATCATAAGCATTCCTTTCGAAGAAAAGTTGTATTCCGTAGGGTTTATTCTCTTACCTTTGAGAACTTCTTTCTCCTCCCAGTTGTATAGAACAGCGTCCCTTGTGTTAAAAGTCAAGGACATTCCAGCATTGAGAATGAAGTTTGTATGGGAATTACCTGCCTTGCTGTGGAGAATATAATTAAATGAAATGAACTGATACAGTATCTATGTCTCCAGTATTTGGATTTATGACAGCTGAATCTAGTTAAAGCATGTTTGTACTGAACTTATTTTTCTGTTTTAAAAAATTGCCCTCCATAAGTAAATCTCCCCACAGAAAGTTTTGCAATACAAGGAAATAGGTCAAATTAATCTAACAGGTTAATTACAAAAAAACACTTTATGGCTGTTGACTTTTTTGAATTTTAGATCTGTTCTCCTCACCTCCACTTCCACCCAAGCTTTTATTTTTGAAAAAAATACATATTTCTAAAAACTGAAAAAGCAAACAGTTGGGTTTTAATTCATCTGGATAAAGGAACCTTGCAAACAGAAATTATTATTTGTAGATATCACACCTAATTCATGCAGAGTTCTCCCACAAAATTACTTTTACTGCAGTTAATGAAATGTTCCATATGGCTAGGTAACCTTGAGTATATGAATCCTTAATTCAAAAGTTTCATCATTTTTTCCCTAACACGTTTTTAGTAGGCAAAGCTAAGCTTGATTTGCTTCAAAACATAGTTTAGCAGTATTCTAATATCACTGGCAGTACAGGTAGCCATTGAGGGCAAATATGAATACATTTCATCACCATTTTAAAAGTACATTTTATATACTTTTGTATCATATATAATATAGTATATTTTCTGTTATTATGTGCTAATATCTCAGTGAGCGCCCTGTCAGATTCTGCACTTAAGTCTTTCCATGCTGCAAATTTTCAGCTTGCCTTTGGATGCAGCTGAATTTCTCTTAGCTTCAAACATTATCTTAAAACTTACCTACTGTGAAATCAAGTCTGCAAACCACTCAGATTAAGGCAATCTTGAATAAGATTGAATAAAAATAAAAGAGAGAAGACCAGATTGCCCCAAATTTGTTAAGCAATTGCTCCTTATGTTACTGCCCTTTAATCTTGCCCGTCACCCTTAATCTAGCGATGAAAATAGTAAGCCCACAGGTGCTTATGGCATGTTTTTCATGGCATTTTTGTTAAGCATTTTATGATTTAGATACTTGCTTTCCACCTTAATTATCTATCCAATTTTAACGTACCCTCAATAATCATCAAGCAAGCATGGTTCGTAAATTTGCTGAAAGTACCCTAGAAAACCTTTTACCCGAAGAATACATTATTTTTTATTGAGGCCTATAAAGAGGCAAGCCTTGTGTAGTGTTTTGATGACACAGTAATTTTGCCCTCTCATTCCGTTGGTCTGTTGTATACAATTCGCCGCTCTAGTTCTGGCTTGAAAAATCAAGATTAAAAGAAATCCTCACTTGACCTTCAGTAACTCATTGCTGTATGTTCTCTTCTTGACAAGTGTTCTTCAGTGACATTTCTTTTATATTTCTCTCCTCGGGCACTGCGACCAAATCAACTTTCTCTTTGCTGTGCCTTTGCTCTTTCTCTGTATGAGTGAAACAGTAGATGTTGCTTGTGATGATCACACATCCTTTCCGCTTCGCAGTGACTCCATTGACTTCATAGAGATTTGAAAGAGGATGCATCTTTGGTGTTTTCTTGGCGAGCATACACAAGAATCAGAGAGAGACTCTAATAGCAAGGAACTTGATAGTTATGTGTTGTTTGAAAAGGCTGTGTTGAGAATGAAATTGGCCCACTGTCTGAAACATTCACTGGACCACTTAAAACCTCATTAAGATTTAAATTTCTAGGAGAGGTTAAACAAAAACAACTGAAAATATTTTTGTTTCTTTTTGGAGCACAGTTGTGCTGAACAATATAGATTTAGATTTTATTAGATTTATATACCGCCCTTTCCCGAAGGACTCAGGGCGGTTTACAGGGCATTTTAAAATCATACCAATATGCTATACCAGGGGTGTCAAACTCAATTTCATTGAGGGCCGCATCAGCATTGCGGTTGCCCTCAGGGGGCCGGGTGGGCGTGGCCAGGGTGGGCGTGGCTAGAGTGTGTATGGCCTACTGGGTGGGCGTGGCCAGCTCTACATCATTTGCATCAAGGGTGCCTATGGGGGCCTGGGCAGGAGTGGGACAGATCTGAGGGTCTCTGGCAGAAGGAAGATCTCTGGGCCAGGGCCAAGGCAGTGGGGGCCGTTCCCTCACTGTTTCCAGGATGGCTTCGCGGGCCACAAGAAACCACTTCGCGGGCCGGATCCGGCCCCCGGGCCCTGTGTTTGACATGTCTGTGCTATACCATTGTCAGTCTGGGAGAAAGGCCTTCTGGTTTTCAAAAGACTGGTTTTTTTGGAGTTTGTCTTGAGCATCCAAATCTGGTTTTAAGGTAAGCAACCACTACAAGGAAAAACAGGAATCTTAACATTGCCTAATCTCTGTTAACCCTTGGATTACATACTGAGCAGACCCATAGGTCCCTTGGTCAATCTTGCTCACTCTAATGGGATATATTTCTATTTAAATGTGAGTAATGATTCCTTAATTTCTCTTTGTAGGGATAAATTAATTCCATTTTGTTCATACAGGTAGCCCTCATTTACTGACTGTTCATTCAGCAACAGTTTGAAATTATGACAACACTGAATAAGAAGATTTATGGCCTGTCCTTGAACTTATAGTTGTCATAGTGTCTTCATGCTCATGTGATCATGATTGGGTGCTTGGTTGCACGATCTTTATTTGTGATCTTCCCTGCTGGCCTGCAATAAGCAAAACCAGTGTGGAAGATGGCAGAAAATCATAACTCAAGATCCTTTGATGTCATACTTAATGACTGCAGGTGATTTGCTTAATGACTGCAACTGGAACTGCTATTGTAAATCAGAGTGGTCATGTGATTTTTCACTTTACAATCAGGACACTTAGTGATGGACTTTTTAATCCCAAATGTGATAATTGAGGGCTATCTGTACAGCTTCTCTCTTGTGGCAATATAAGTGCAGTTACACTGTTAATAACAGATAATGCATTCTGCATATTTCACCCACGCCTGTGACTGTTAGCTGCTGACAAGTCATACCTTAAACAACATGTCCTGTGTTGGACAAATAGGTCTTTGTATATATACAAAATTATTCGTATACTGTTTATTTATTAGGGTTATATTCCATCTCATACAGCAACTTAAGGCACCATATGTAGTACTCTCTTCCATTTTCTCCCACGGCAACAACCCTGTGAGTTAGGTTGAGTTGTGATATAATTATTGACTGGAGTTTATCACTCTGCTAGAAATTTTCTAGATATATTAGAGTGTATCTAGCTTAGATTAAATTGCCTGATCAGACTGAATATTCATATAACTAAGAAAAGATAAAAATTAGTTTCAGTAATTCAATTGTTTTGAAACTTCCTTCTTAATGAGATAGTCTGCTTGCAACTGGCCTCTCCCATTTTATGGTATGTTAGAAGCCCAGGTCACTGAGTATTCCTTCGGTCAAAAGAACAAATGCAAAGTACAAAACAAGAAAAGTTGCATCCATTCCTCTGAAACACTTTTTCTCACCATGGCTTCAACTTTTTCTACATAGAAGTTGTCTGGCTGCAGTTCATGATATTCCAACTTGGAATATGTCACGGTAAAAATAACATACAGACAGTCCTTGACTTACGACAAAATTTCCATTGCTAAGCGAGTCAGTTAAGTGGATTTTGCCCCATTTTAAAATTTTTCTTGCCACAGTCGTTGGCAAGTGGATCACTGCAGTTGTCAAGTTAGTAACATGTTACTAATATAAGTGAATCTGGCTTCCCCATTGACTTTGTTAGTCAGAAGGTCGCAAGAGGTGATCACATGAACCTGGAACTGTGCAACCATCATAAATATGAGCCAGCTGCCAAGCACCCAAATTTTGGTCACATGACTGAAGCTGCAACGATTGTAAGTGTGAAAAATGGTCATAAGTCATTTTTTCAATGCTGTTGTAACTTTGAACGGTCACTAAACAAATGGTTATAAGTCAAGGACTACCTGTACAGCATTGGTTAGGAGTGAGATTACTAACCAGGACTTCAAATGGGACATATCTCACCAGTCTTGAAATTAATGCAGTGGCCACGGAACCATTTCTAGGTATAATCAATCAGTCATTTTGTCTTGCTCATTGACCAGCAAATTCTAGCTATAGTTGTTAGTGCCAGGTTTTAGTTTGACATGAATTAGATGGCTTTAGGAGATTACAATATCCAAGAACTGGGCAGTGAGAGGACTTTATCTCCTTTCTTCATTTTTTTTATTTTTTTTTAAATGTATGCCCACCCTTTTCCTTACCTTACCACTTATTGAACAGGTCAGGCCATTAAGAGAATAAGTCTTACCCTTTTTTTATTAAGATGAAACTGTAATGCTCTTCCCAGTGTGAATCTTTGTACACTGAATGTGGTGGGAAGGGATTTATTGGCATTTTTTTAATATAGTTAGCTATGGGGGGGGGGTCCTTAGTGCTCTCTGAGCTTGGTGGTTTTCTTGCAGACATTTATTACCCAAACTAGTTAACATCATCAGTGCTAATGACTGATCATATCACTTAGTTTGGGTAATGAAACATCTGCAAGAAAACAACCAAGCTCAGAACTACAAATATTGGTATAGTTAGCTACATTTTATGTTGGAGCTTAAGTTTCTGTATTTGTTAAAAGATTTATAGACTGCCTTTCATGCTATTAGGTCCTTATAAGTCACAGATGCATTACAAATTATGCATGATAATCTGTCATAATTTTTTTTACATGGATTGACTCCTTTGACCTTTTAGTTTAATTTCTCCTTGTCATATAAAATTCTTAAGCCACAAATTGATGGTAGAACACAAATATTTAGGGAAATCTGGTTATGGGTTGTGTGCAGCTGTGCATGGGCTTCTGAGTGAAACAGCTGCTCTTCGCTGTATATCTGATACTTAAATTTTCAAACTTCAGTGCTCCCTTTTAAAAGGAACATGCTTGAGGAATTCTAATAGCTGCTCAAAGCTTTACATTGTTTTTCTCATTAAATTTTATTTCCTAAGCAAGGCCTTCCAGGATGAAAAGTAAAATGGGATCTGGTTGGATAATTGGTCCTGTTGCTTTTTCAGGTCCTGCGGTTACCTATCCCTTTTGATCTTTTCTGCAGTAGAAATGTCTAGCAAAAACACCAGAAGTAAAGACTGTAATTATTAGCATTTCATAAATAAGGTAAAAAAAACCAAACAAACGTTGGTCAGCAAAATCTTTTTGTTCTCAAATCAGTTTCCATATTAATTGTTTTCTAATTGCTTGCTTGCTTTTTATTTGTTTTCTAACTCTTCTGGACCTGTGTTTTTCCCAGAATGCAATAAGCATGTTATTATCTTATTGGCTATTTTATAAAATGTATATTTCTGTTATTTTTTTAACACATTGCCTCTCTCTTTTCTTTCTCCTCTTTGTATTTGGATTGCTCATATAGCCTTTTCTCACTCCACCTCTACTGGGACAGCACCTACTTTGTTTCATTGCCAAGATATGAAAATATTTTAGTGCTGCTCTGCAGAAAAGGTGTTACATGGCTTACACTGTGTTGAAATTAGCCATTTGTATGTGCACTATGGGCAATAAAACAGGATATTTTGCAGATATGAATGAATAAATAAATAGAGCATTTATTATTTCCTCTTATATAGTGATCTTATTCTACTATTGTTTTCTCTTCTGTTAGCTAAATTCTTTTAACTGCATTTCCATATTTTGGGGGGAAGAGCAAGAAATTTAATCTTATCCAAAACATATGATAAGTTGTTACTTTGGCAGTGTAGAAGGAATGGATAAAGCAAAAAACAATGTAAAATCACATTCATGTATACAGACCCAAACATTGTATTGTCAATCGTATATCAATTCTTTCATACCTTATTTAGAATTGTGACATATACAGATAAAATGGGGAAATTTTGCTAAGTTCTATTACAGTAGTCAGAAATCGGTGTGCTTCATGATTCTTGAGCGTGTCATGAGTCCGATAGATGAAAGCGCCTGAAGGCAGGACAAGAAGCAACGGATGGAAACTAGTCAAGGAGAGAAGCAACCTAGAACTAAGGAGAAACCTCCTGACTGTTAGAACAATTAACCAGTGGAACAACCTGCCTCCAGAAGCAGTGAATGCTCCAACACTGGAAGTTTTTAAAAAGAGACTGGACAGCCATTTCTCCGAAATGGTATAGGGTTTTCTACCTGAGCAGGGGGTTAGGGTTGTGTTTAATTCTTTTTTAACTTTTGTACCTTTGTATTTTATATGTTTGCCCTGTTCACCGCCCTGAGTCCCTCGGGAGAAGGGCAGTATACAAATAAAATTATTATTATTATTATCTATAAAACATTTTATACACATTTTCTTTGTATGCAGTTGACACTGTCAATTTATAATTTCTCTCCCATAATTTTTGCCACTCTTCTAATTCTATATTATAACCAAAGTTCTCCACCCATCTTGTGATTGACCCTTTGATTTGTTCACTTTCCATCTCTAAAGTTAACAAAAAATTATACAACTTTTTAGTTTCTCATCAGAAGTTAATAATATCAAACACATTTTGTTCTTTATAAAATTCAAACATTTTCATGTCTTTGTCATATCTGTTTTGTATTTGTAAATGTACCCACCATGACATGTTGATACCCTGATGTTCCAATTCTTGCTTCAATTTTAATGTCCCATCAATATTTAAAATATCTTTGTATGTCCACGTAAAACGTGGGCTTTCTCTCCAGCTCCTCAGCCTGCCAAAACGTTATCAGTTCGTCCTTGGGTTCCCACAAAGTAGCGTTATTATGGCTAGCTGAGATCAGGCATTTATCCCAATCCCCCCCCCTTCTGCACCTAATTTCTAAATACCAGAAAAAGCATGTTAAAAGCAAAGAGAAAATGGCTGCAATTTTCATCAGTTGTCAGAGTGGGAATATCCAATGTTTACAGTGTTGACAGAGTGTTCTTTGTTTTCTTAGTCATACCCTGAACCCATGCTGTTGAAATCTAGTGATCAGATTGCCCACTAAGTTTCATCACTCAGATCAACTCAATTCAGCTCAATGCAGATCAGACAGATTGAAAACATCAGTAAAACTTAACATTGGGAAGATGAGGTGCTAGGGAATGACCAAAAATTCAAGCCTGCTAACTCTGGAGATATACATATATCACTGCAGTTTGCATAGTCACAAACACATTGCTCATTCTTGTTTTAATAAATAAGGACACAGGTTAGATGAGAACTTTTTGATAAACAGTTTGAACATTATCATGATGCAAGACTGAGTACATTGCCATATTTTCACCCTATAAAAAGATAGCAAACCGGAGTCTCCCACAATCTCATTTCTATCTTGACCACAACACTAAAAATCATTCGTCCAAAAAATAAAACTATGATTAATAACCAAACAAACCAAAGATTATATTAAATAACATTTGAGATTCCTGAATTATTGGTCAATCAAACAATAAGTAGTTGGCACTTTATGGGGATGTAGCTGAAGGAATATTTGAAAATCTAGCACATTCACTATAATTAGAGAAAGGCATGAACTTCAGGTAATAGCACATGCAATTAAAAAATAGAAAGATAAACCAGTGGTTGAGAGCAGCAGGAGAGATGGGATCAGGTTTCACGAAATGATTGAATGTTCAGCTATAAGAGAAACCAGAAAAAGTAATAGACTCTTAACAAAGAAGTTTAGAAGTGTTTTTGCCCGAGTAATAGTTTTACTGCGTTATGAGATGTAAATAAAGACATTGTAAAATACAATGTATTAGCTGAGCACTGTAGTATTTATACGATACAAACTACAAATGTGATGTTTTTGATCATTAAAGATGAGGGAATTTTTTTATCATTCTTAAATATAGCTTCCAAAGTGTTAACTTTTTTTTTACAATTGTACCATTAAAGCTAAGCATGGCACTGCTAGGCAATTGCCAAATGCAAAATTATTTTGTAATATGAAAAAAAATCTATATTTAGCTCAGTGCTTAATATTAAGGTCTCCACTGTATGGTTATTTATTTTTGTTTATAAATATTGAGGAAAAGAAGGCAAATAGTCAAAATGGAGCTGCTTGGAAAAATAGGTATTTTTAAAAAAATTCTTTTGAAGTTTCCTGTCCTTGAAAAGAGGGGGGAAATGTATAAGATGCAGCATTCACAACACACCTGCTGTAAGCGGAACCACCTTTTGTATTGTTACCACTTCACATGAAATATTTCTGGATTGGAGAGGGAGAGAAAAAAGGCTTCAGATAGTTCTCCATGCCTGTGTTTTAGTTTTGAGATGCCAGGGTTTTTCTGGAAATGGGGACTGAGATCAGAAACAGATGTGCAAAGGGAAAAGGTTGGGGCAGTTGACTTTCAGGCCCTGAAAGTTACCAAAAATTAATGGTCTGAAAAAGGTTGTCTGCTTTTGATTAATAACAAAGGCTCCAAGGAAGAAGTGGTGAGTTATTGCATATACCTATTGCCGTAACTAAGTGGGACCATTCAGATCTTGCGGGGGAATCTTGTTCCAGAGGGCAGGTTATTATGAGTAACCAACTTTATATTCCTTTTCTTTGACTTTTAACAATCTTGATCTTCAGGCTCTTCAAATAATCTTCTAGAATTTGATGGTTTTTCATTTTTTACTATGTTCCTTCTCACGAAAGTTTTCAAAGCTTTAACAAGCCTCTTTGGTAAATCCAAAATAGGAAAATTATCCAGGTTTGTTATTTGTATATCCCTTTAAATATTAATACATCAGTCAGTTTCTTTTGTATACCCAGTGTATCATCTTTACCCATATTATTCTTGTATAGCCTGTTATTTTAAATCCACTTTCAGATCAGTCCCTATCTTGTCCAGTAAAACTTATTTCTCTTCTATAACACAGTTTATCTATAGAGGCAGATACTCTTCAAATTAACTTCTGGATCCATTCTTTAAAAATATCCTTCAATATTTCTAATGTTAAAATCTTTTCCATTAGTTAAGTCAAATTGAAATGTTCTTATCTAATTTTAAACTTTAGGCCCTTTTAAGTTTCCAGTCTTCAAATTTCCACCCTATTATGTATTTGTAAATTAATTTAAAACAAAACATTTTCTCATGGGAAGGATTCTAATAAATAATTCAAAAATCTTATTTAGATCCATCTGGACTCTCATGCCCCAGCATATAATTGTGTGTGTGTGTGTGTGTGTGTACACGTGCGCACGCGATTTATCTATATTTGTTAAATGTTATGTCCACCAGTAATTCAATACTGCTTATGTTGTATTTGGATTATTATTATACTGTATGTATTTCTATTTTTTTCCCAATTTCACCCATCCTGTTCCTTTAATATAGCATTCAGATCTACACACACGGTCTGTTTTATTGGAGGATAGGTGGATTTAGCTGCATGTCAAGCTGCACATTCAGGAATGTGTAGTAAGGATAGAACATGGACCCTTAGTCCATTTGTAACTCTCTAAAATCAAAGTTCTAAACACCCTTTTGGTCTTTATTAAAAATGAATAAAAAATCCTTAAACTACTATTTTAAAAAAATGTGTATGCTAATGATTGACAGAAAAGTTGGATTGTTGATCCAAAATTTTGTAATAGCTGAAAGCAGCTAACATGCAATTTCCAAAAGTGATTAGACACTGAAGTATGCAAACCCAGTGTCCTTTTGAAGATGCTGATCATGATTTGGGTAAGATGGTTATTCCCTTGTCTCCCAGAGCTCTGAACTCACCAGAAACCACTGACTTGCAATCTCCTCATGACGAGCAACTATCTGGAGCACTTGTGAGTGATCTCAAGTTTCCTTCTTGTCCGGAAAGGAATTACAAAGAGCTGATTTACTCACTGGCTCTTCATTCTGTAGTGATCTGGCTCCACCTTTAGTTCTTCATTTCTTCCCTTGAAGTCTGAAATAAAACATTATTTTGGGTGATTAAACAGAAGAAGGATAGGAACCTGAGTATATTTTATAAACTGTAATAATACACCATGAACCTTACCTGAATAGCACATGATGATGTTTCTGTTTTCCTCTATATTGTTTTTGGGGGTACAGTAATACAAAGGAACAACATCTGTACACGGCGTCCTCTTATCTTTATTTCCTTCTTTCCCTTTTTATCTTAGAGTAGCAGAAAAAGGGGGAAAGCAAGCGAAAATGGTGCAGCTACTAACTTCAGAAGGGAATATGTTTCCACTAGTAATAAACAAAATATTACCATAAGATCAGTAGATCTAATTGCAGGCTCTTCTCTCTTAAGAAGCAAAGGGTTCAATAGATTCCTCTATTGGCAATCGGGCTTGGTGTTCTTGAAGGTCAAAGAAGAAAAATCCCTTTCCGTATTTGTGGTGAAGATCAAAGTTTTGGACTCTAATATAAGATCCCCACCTCCCAGCATCTTTCCATGCTCAGCCTCTTGATTATGATGTTTTTTTTTCAAGTGACTTCACTGTGTTCTAAAGTATAATTCTGGTCGAGTATATTGTTCAATAATATATATATAAAGTTTTAGAATGGTTTGAAAACAAGGTAATTTTAACACGGTGTCTTTTTTAAAAAGACGTGTGATATAGCAGAAATAGGCTTTATGCTTAACTATTAAAAATTTTGTAACTAACTTTCACATTGGTGACTTTGCAACACAGTTGATTTCCATTTTGTTTCTCTCTAAACATTTCACAATTTTCTTCCCTTATTTTTTTTTATTTTTCCTGGACTGTTTTCAATCCATTCCAATGTCAACTTTCACTTTAAATATCTCTAGGGTTTTTTCCATATAAACCAGAAATATATTGAATTTTAGATGTAATTGAAAATAATATATACCGTATATACTTGAGTATAAGCCGACTCGAGTATAAGCCGAGACCCCCAATTTCACCCCCAAAAACTGGGAAAAGTTGTTGACTCGAGTATAAGCCGATCCGCCGTTCTGCAAGCCTCCGCCACCGGCGGAGGCTGGATCCGCGCTCTGCAAGCCTCCGCCGCTGGCGGAGGCTGGATCCGCGCTCTGCAAGCCTCTGCCGCCAGCAGAGGCTCGATCCGCCATTTTGCAAGCCTGAATACACAGGAATACCCTGTGTGGCCGCGGCTCTCGGGGAAGCCCTGGCTGTCCGCTTCCTCGCTCCACGCTGCCATTCGGGGCCCGCGCGTTCCCCGGGCAAATCGCGGCGCCCAGCAGGCGAGGAAACACGCCCGCTCCAGTCGCCCCCCCTTCCCTCAGGAGACGCGAAGCAAGTGACCGCCCGGAGCTTACCGAGGACTTGCGCGCGGCCGAGGCTTCGGTGCTTCCAGGATCGCGCGCACCTCTCCCAAGCCGCCGCCGTCCGGAGACCTGCCGAAGTTTGGGGAGGTTTGGGGAGGTGCGCGCGCACCTCCCCAAACCTCCCCAAACGTCGGCAGGTCTCCGTTCCTCCGCGCAGACCTGCCGACGTTTGGGGAGGTTTGGGCGCCTCCCCAAACCTCCCCAAACGTCGGCAGGTCTCCGTTCCTCCTGCCGACGTTTGGGGAGGTTTGGGCGCCTCCCCAAACCTCCCCAAACGTCGGCAGGTCTCCGTTCCTCCGCGCAGACCTGCCGACGTTTGGGGAGGTTTGGGCGCCTCCCCAAACCTCCCCAAACGTCGGCAGGTCTCCGTTCCTCCTGCCGACGTTTGGGGAGGTTTGGGCGCCTCCCCAAACCTCCCCAGGTCTCCGTTCCTCCGCGCAGACCTGCCGACGTTTGGGGAGGTTTGGGCGCCTCCCCAAACGTCGGCAGGTCTCCGTTCCTCCTGCCGACGTTTGGGGAGGTTTGGGCACCTCCCCAAACCTCCCCAGGTCTCCGTTCCTCCGCGCAGACCTGCTGACGTTTGGGGAGGTTTGGGCGCCTCCCCAAACCTCCCCAGGTCTCCGTTCCTCCGCGCAGACCTGCCGACATTTGGGGAGGTTTGGGCGCCTCCCCAAACCTCCCCAAACGTCGGCAGGTCTCCGTTCCTCCTGCCGACGTTTGGGGAGGTTTGGGCGCCTCCCCAAACCTCCCCAGGTCTCCGTTCCTCCGCGCAGACCTGCCGACGTTTGGGGAGGTTTGGGCGCCTCCCCAAACCTCCCCAGGTCTCCGTTCCTCCGCGCAGACCTGCCGACGTTTGGGGAGGTTTGGGGAGGCGCCCAAACCTCCCCAAACGTCGGCAGGTCTGCGCGGAGGAACGGAGACCTGGGGAGGTTTGGGGAGGTGCCCAAACCTCCCCAAACGTCGGCAGGAGGAACGGAGACCTGCCGACGTTTGGGGAGGTTTGGGGAGGCACCCAAACCTCCCCAAACGTCGGCAGGTCTGCGCGGAGGAACGGAGACCTGGGGAGGTTTGGGGAGGTGCGCGCGCACCTCCCCAAACCTCCCCAAACTTCGGCAGGTCTCGGACGGCGGTGGCTTGGGAGAGGTGCGCGCGATCCCGGAAGCACCAAAGCCTCGGCCGCGCACAAGTCCTCGGTAAGTTTTTTTGTTGACTGGAGTATAAGCCGAAGTGGAATTTTTCAGCCCAAAAAGTGGGCTGAAAAATTCGGCTTATACTCAAGTATATACGGTATTTATTTTTACTCTTCAGAGTGACTTACTTAAGAGGGGCTGTTTGGCATTATCAGAGGCCAGATTAATGGGACATTAAATATATATTAATTTGCAAGGAGGCTATAAACTTCATCAGCTAACTGCTATTAAAATCAAACAGCTTTTTTCTCTCCCAGATAAAGAAATGTGTTTTGGCTAAATGTGCTTTTGATTCCAAATATATAACACCTCTCTATAGAACAATTATCTAATTTACTAGGGCAAGTAAATTAATTGTCTCAGATTTTGCACATATTATATTTTCTTAATATTTCTTTGATATGGTATGATTCTAAGAACCAGAGGTGGAAGGATATTTTTTCAGTATAGAAAAAATAGTTAAAACAACTATTTTTAACATAAGTGGTATGGAGGAACAGTTAAGTTGCTGAAGTAGCAGTGAAAAAACCCCAGGTCCCTCAGACATGGATGCTGTCTGGGTGACTTTAGATCAGTCTTTCTCTGTCCCTCTCCCCCCAACCCACCCTACAAGGTTGTTTGAAAGAGAAAAATAGAAGGGAATGCTAGGTGTATCACTCCTGTTTAAAAGGTGATGTATAAACTCTAACCAAAAAAATAAATCTGACAATATCAAACTGTTTGTTATTTGGTTTCAAATCATAAATGTAACCTTGGGGCTGGTTTTTCCTCATGCTAAAGTAAGCCAATTCTCACTTACTTTGGGCAGTTCTTGGATCCCAGGGTAAACCCTTCCCAATTCACCCCAAACTACACCACAAAAATTCATTTGTGCTGATTGCAAAAACTGGTTGCAAGCTGTGGGCAGGGAATGAAATTCTCCTTAACTCCCTGCCTAGAGATTGGGAAATGACCCCCTTAAACTCTGCCTACTCACACAGTGCTGTAAGTAGGATATCATTTTCTAAGTCAGGTCTGAGATAATAAACCTGAAGTATTCAGGAAGTTTTGCACTAAAACTGGCAACCACTGAATGTATTATCTTCTATCAGTTTTTTTTTTTTAACTAACACAGTTATTGTCACTCGGACATTCAGTATCCAATTAATTTTGCTGATCCTTTCTATTTGTGGTGTGTTTTATCTCTTAACATCACAGTTCATTATCTTGCTTTTCTTTAATCTGAGGATCTTCTCTGGTTCTTTGAATGTACTTATTTTTAATTTCAGAGTCAATCCTGTAAAATAACTGATGAGGGCTACAATATCTGGACAACAAATATCCAGATGACCCCTGGGTGGCAATGAAGAGAAACAGAACTGGGTGCCCAGGTTCCTTGGTGGACTTTTTGGCATCCTTTAAAAAGTTCTCACTGAGAGCATTTCTTTGAAAAAACAATCACATCTTTTTTTATAATTCCAGTGCCTCTTCAGATACAGCACGTGAACCTTTCATTCTTCAAATTTGTTAAGAATTCTTCTGCAGGTATTCTGGGGATTTGACAGTAAACTAGTTAGTTTATTTTTCTCTGGAAAACATTTAGAATTCAGAGAGGTCAAAACCCCAGAATATGATATAACGTGTTTCTTTTAGTGTTAGGGATTTTATATGTCTCTTACTATCTTCATTCGAATCGTGTTCCTTCTAAAAATGTATTATAACAGGATTGAATAAAGAAGCCCAATTTTTCCTTGTGAATTTCAATTCCCAGAATTTTCCATAGGCTATTGCTAAGAATTCTGAAATAAGTAAAACCTCTCCATGATCATCTAGAAATGAGGGCTAGGTGGATTTCCTCTTGAGTCACTTTGGAAAAGTTATAGGTCCATATTGCAACTGAGTTAAAAATACCAAAGAAGCCTACTGTGCACTATTTAAGTGGAATGTTTATGAGGTAACATAATGGCTGGTTTGAGTGAAGCAATCACAAAGATGTAATTCGTGGGAGCAGAGACCGGTGACCTTTATGGATTTTTAAAATTAATCAGCACTATAAGCAAACTGGGAAATGGAAGTGCATGAATTTAGAGGTAATTCAGATGTAAAAGGAAGTTAATTTAATACCACTTAGGAAACTTGCATCATTTTGGCTTTGCTTATTACGCTAATTTCCTTTTTTAAAAAATAAATCATGGTTTCCCCTTTCTGAATTTGCAGAGCCATTGTTCATTAGGATATATCATTGATAAAGAAGATTTTTAAGCTTGGCTTCTTTTGTAGTGAAAATGAAAGTTCTAAGAGACAGCAAAGAAGGGACAGAAGCAAATATTGGGGAAGGTATCTTTTGGATACAGGGCAACAATTGGCCTGTGTCCTGTTTTTTTTTAAAAAAAAACAACAACTAGGGTTTATACATATGTAAGATTTAGCTGGATGATGTCCCATTTCTTTACAGTAGAATATTTTTCTTGTCTTATACCAGCTTCCACAAATGTGTGATTACTCATTTGCAAGATCATGTGGGAAAGAGGTGCTTTACTTATGAAATTAGGCAAAGGGCTTCATGTGTGTTGAAACCAAGATCCTGGCTTATAGAATTCTTGCCAATTTCTTAGAAAGGGTATGAGCTTAAAAGGAAGGCTCAACAGTTGCCTCTCCCAGATGCCTCTGGACTTAACATTTTTTTAAAAAAAAACATATTTGGAAGATGCTTGGTGTACCTTTTTCTTGAACTATATTTCTCCACAACCCCCAGCTTGATCTGTTCCATTTTTAACAATCATTCTTTTTCCATCTCTCCCCTTCAACCCCAGCAAATTTGGTGTCACTCTTTTTTTATTTTCAGAGACTTATCCAACTGACATAGGCTTGAGGCCCATCACATAATTTCTCCCCAAAATTCTGGTTGTGTTACAGATGAAGGAAACTACAGCAATTAGCCTTTTTCCTTCTTTTTCTTCCATCTGTGGATTCTTATTCTAAATGATTTCTTTTCTTTGCTAAAGCTATGCAATTTACTCCCAGGTTTTTTTGTGTTTTTTTTAAATACCTTTGCAGCAGTTCTTAGGAACTCCTCCTAGTAGCTGATTTTGTCCTTCTGATTGTTTGAGTACCGTTGTGAAACAGGCCATATTTAAGGGAGAGAATATGACAAGTATTCTTAAGAAAAGAGCTAATGATTTCTTTCTATGGCAGCTATAGGAATAATTGTTTGGCTTCTGAAAATGCCCAGTAATTTTCAAAAAGAAAGGAGAGAGAAATCAAAAGCATGGAGTTATTCTTCTTGCAAGAACCCATATATACATAAATTGCTTCCTTCAGCATTATTCACTTCTTTGGTGTTACTCAGAATGCAGCCCAGGGAATACAATATAATTCTATAAAAATCCACAGGAAATTTTTATTCAGTTCGGTTTGTGGCATCTGTAAAAGCAAACTGTGAAAAATATCTATTTTGCAACAGCTAGAAAATATAATAAAATTATTTGAATATTTCTTAAGTATCCTGGACTACTAAATCCATTAAATCCGTTTGGTTCCACTATATATTTATTTCCAGATGTGTGTAATCTACATTTGATGCAAAAATGAGTTAAACATTAAAGCTAAATGCCAGATTATTGGAAAAAAATATGGAGATGAATAGAATAGAATAGAATAGAATAGAATAGAATAGAATAGAATAGAATAGAATAGAATAGAATAGAATAGAATAGAATAGAATAGAATAGAATAGAATAGAATGATGGGAGGGAGGGAGGGAGGGAAGGCAGGCAGGCAGGCAGGCAGGCCTGAGGCATTACTTTGATAAAACAGTTTTCTAAGAGCATGCCTGAGTCTAGATTTCTATACAACTTAAGACATGTGGGACTTGGTAAGAGCAGTGGTTTCCTTGTTTATAACTTTTATAGTTTATAGCAGAGGTCTTCAAACTTGGCCCTTTTACGATTTGTGGACTTCAACTCCCAGAATTCCTCAGTCAGCCTGGCTGAGGAATTCTGGGAGTTGAAGTCCACAAGTCGTAAAAGGGCCAAGTTTGAAGACCCCTGCTTTATAGGGAGCTACAAAGGGAACTACAGAGGAGAGAGCATCTTGAATGCCCCATCCATTGCCTCTCTCCTTCTTCTCCTTCTCCTCCCCTCCCCCCAAAAACCTTCTTTGATATTCACATGGAAATCTGATAGCAACTCTTCTCCATAACACTGTTTTCATCTTCCATGCTAACACAGGGAACACAAAGATCATTGTTTTGACTTCACGACTCTTGGTTTAGCATCACTTAGTGCAACCAAAGGAAGAGAAATGGTTCCAATCAATATCAGGGAGCTTGGTCACTAGCATCAGGCTCCTGCCTGTTGGCAGTATATATAATCTGAGCTTCTTATCATAGGGCATTAACAAGGTGGTAGAATTAAAGAGTTGATATCAGATCAGGCACCAAACGTTTGCTACCACTCTTATGTTTTGAATGTACTGTAGCTTGCTGAGAAATAATTGATTTACATCATATAGCTAAGCTACAGATGGAATTGGATTTGTAGAGCAATATAATTAGATTATATAATTATTTCCTTTCTTTAGATGCAACTAAATATTTTAAATTTGCTGTGAAATATATTTTATCTTTTTTCTCAAGGCTCTTTTCCCCCCTCCTCTACTAACACCTTTTTGTCTGATCTGTTCTGCTTCATGTGACGATAGTTCATGACTTCACTCTTTTCTTTGAGTTACCAATGTTCTCTTTCTCTCTTTCATTAACTTTGTGCTTATCCCTCAAGTATCCTCCTCCTTGGCAGTTTTGTACTCTTTATTCTAAAACAAATCAAAAACAAATTGATCCATTAGTCAGTGGGCAACGTAGTTCCAGAAGTATAAATTTAGGGAGGAAGATATTATGTTATTTTTTTCTGAAAATAGGCTTGATTTTTTATGCAATATGTATAACTACCTCACCCTCACAACAATGAGATAGTTCACATGTATTATGCTTGTATCATACATATATGACCAATTATATGATTGATTATCTACATTTAAAGTAGTTTCTGGAAACAAAAGAAAGCACGATCTGTTTCCATTCATTTTAACAATGTTAAAAATGTAGGACACTACCATATATCACAGGATCCAGAGACTGACCAATGTATGGAATCTAGAATTGATTCTATAATGGATAACTTTATAATAGTGATCATTAAGATGTGGCAAACAATGTCCCTCTTTAGCAATCCTGATCACAAAATCAGTTTGCAGACTCTTGCAGTAAGCAAATAAAGTACTAATTTCATCGTAATGTAAAACACTGACCTACTTTACTGGGCTTGTAGCAGTCACTCTGCAGTCTTATTATTTTGATCAAAGTATTTGCATATTTTATTCCCTGCCCCCCTTGATGGACATCAAGAAATTCATTACTCTCTGTGCTTATAACATGCAAAACAATTTTGCTTGTTTTCATAACTAAATCTATAATTGAGATTCCATGCTGATTCACGTATGGTGCTTATGAGTCAATTAAATTGCCCTAACAGGCAATTACCAGTTGATTGTTTAATTTATTTTAGCAAGTGATGTTAGTCTTTTCAAAAGTTTGCATATATGTAAATCCGTAAGTAGAAAAAATGTCTTTTGTAGCCTGAAATATTAAAACATTCAGATTTGGGAAATCAAATATAAAACATAGCAGTCTTTATATTTTCGAATACATGTATTTTGGAATCATTTAAAAGGTCATAATGTAGATGTATATTCATATTTTGGGAAAGATTTATTAAATTTGTGCTTACTATAGTTATGATTATGCAGATAAAAGCTAGAGAATAACAGCCAAATGAGAAAGAATTATCCTTTTCATATGGTAGAATGAGTGCTTTCCAATAAGGACAATAATGAATATAATAAAATGTGTGCTGGCTTACAAAGAATCAAATCCAAGTTATTACTGTGCTTCTTGATCATTTTAAATCAGTATCAACCAATTTACATATGCTTTTACAATGGATATCTCTTAATTATTGTTTCTAAGCAGGAATTTTAAGCTAAAGGTGTACCATTTTTTCTTTTCCAAGTTGAAGCCTTATGTGATTTTTAAGCTATTTTTCCACTTGAAAGAGTTCTACAGTATAATATATGTTTAATGACACTTTGACATCTCCAGATTTTTGGAAATTACAATTTTTATAGTCAATCTAAAGAGTAAAAAATGCTAGTTTATTCCCACCTCAATGAAACATTTTTACATTGTTGTTGTTGTTAGCTGTGAAGTCGTGTCCAACTCATTGTGACCCTATGGACAACGTTCCTCCAGGCCTTCCTGTACTCTACCATCTTCTGGAGTCCATTTAAGCTCACGCCTACTGCTTCAGTGACTCCATCCAGCCACCTCATTCTCTGTCGTCTCCTTCTTCTATTGCCCTCAATCTTTCCCAGCATTAGGCTCTTCTCCAGTGAGTCCTTCCTTCTCATTAGGTGGCCAAAGTATTTGAGTTTTAGCTTCAGGATCTGGCCTTCTAAAGAGCAGTCAGGGTTGATCTCCTCTAGGACTGACCGGTTTGATCGCCTTGCAGTCCAAGGGACTCGCAGGAGTCTTCTCCAGCACCATAGTTCAAAGGCCTCAATTCTTTGGCACTAAGCCTTTTTTATGGTCCAGCTTTCACTGCCATACATTGCAACTGGGAAGACCATAGGCTTGACTATATGCACTTTTGTTGACAGGGTGATGTCTCTGCTTTTTAGTGTGCTGTCTAGATTTGCCACGGCTTTCCTCCCCAGGAGCAAGCATCTTTTAATTTCTTGGCTACAGTCCCCATCTGCAGTGATCTTGGAGCCCAGGAAAATAAAATCTGTCACTACCTCCATTTCTTCCCCATCTATTTGCCAGGAATTGAGAGGGCCGGATGCCGTGATCTTGGTTTTCTTAATGTTAAGTTTCAACCCAACTTTTGCACTCTCTCCTTCTTCACCCGCAACAAGAGGCTCTTTAGTTCTTCTTCACTTTCTGCCATTTTTACATTACGAAACTATATGATAAGGCCTTCTTTGCCCATAACTATATAGTACTTGATGGCATATAAAGCCATATGGTTAAGTAAGCAAATGTGAATATAATCTGCTTGGCATTAATGAATATGGTCACCTATAACTTTTTAATGTAGAAAAGTATCTCAGATCAATAAAAGAGTAATCTTTATTTAATGTTCTAGGTCGCTTGGAGAGATTCTGAAACTAAGAGTAAAAAACAAGAACCAGAAATGGGAAAAAAGTGTTGTAAATGAACTGAAAGTCTAAGTGGACTCATTAAAGTATTTGGTATTACAGGTAGTCCTTGATTTACAACCGGTCACCTACTGACCTTCAAAGTTACAATAGACCCCCACAAAAGCTTCTTATGACCTGGTTTCAGTGTTATGGCAGCTGCAGTGGCCGTGTAGCCATTCACCCTTGTGACCAACCGCAGAACTGCTGCAGTGTGCCCCTTTGCCTATTCCTCCCCCAGAAACACTGGGCCTGCTTGACTACACCACCAGGTCCCCCACTTCCATCACCGATCACTCATTTACTTTTTATCATAGACCTCCTTCTGGATGTGCCACAGATCACATTGGAATGAGAGCAAGCTGCCCTGGACCTTTTTTTTTTGCCCCGGAAATCAGGGGCATCTTGACAGGAGGAAAGGCAGTGGCAAAAGTCATTGCAGGAAGATGGGCATGCTTGTCTTCACCAGTTCCACTGCTGCCGTTCCCAGGAAAAAAGGCAGCAGCGGAAACAGTTATGCCCAGCACTTTCCTTCTCTATTTTTCTCTGCAATGGGTGTACAAGTGAGTGGGAGGCACTGGGGAATAAGAAGAAGCTACTTTTTCCCTAGGCAACATTCCTCCATTCTGGAAGCGAGCATTATTTTGAAGTGCTCACAATTCATCATGGCCACTCCAAAAATGGCACTTGCTTCCAGGTTGCAGCCACACAGGATAGAAGGATGGGGTAGCTTGCTTTCATTCCCAGTATGATCTACAGAGCTTCCAAAAGGTAAAATGTAAGTGATCAATCGGTGATAAAATTGGGGAGGAATGTGTGGGACTCCACAGAGGGTGGGAAGTAGAGCATTGGGTAGGGAAAGCCTTGGGAGGCCTCAGATAGGTGGATTTGTACCTGCTGTATGCCTCCTAGGATCTCCCCCACGCCTGAGGCACTCCACACTCCACTTAACAACTTGCACGTTCATTTAATGATTAAATTAATTGTTGGGTGTCATTGAGGCAGTTAATTTAATGGCTGTCCCAACTTTCAACTGTAATAGGCAGGCTCCATTATGAATGCAACTCAAGAACTAAACGCATAATGGTGGATCTCCAGTATTTTGAGAATGCTATTTTTCTACATTGACTAGGCATTGATCCAAATATTTCTGCTTCATGGCTTATGTTTTTACATTTCCAAAACATCATTAGTGCATTAAACACTATTCTGTTTTCCCCTTGTTTTGTGTTTCAATTTAATTTAGTTTGTCAAGGCAGTAGAAAGAACTGTGTTGTTTAACACATCAATCAGTACTCTTTCTAATGATCTAGCCAGCTTAGTGTGAGATAGGCTTTCAAATCATTCCACAGCTTTGTTGAATCAAATATCAGTCTCACATGGAATCATAGAGCTGAGCTGGATTGTAGGAGTCCAAATATAAACTTTGAAAAAACTTACTGTATATTCATAAATTCTCTGTCAGAATTCATCAACTTGAAAATTTCCCTAGTCTGTGAAATTATAGATTTAATAAAAGTACCAAAAAGTCAGAAGATTGAAATGTATTATTTAATCAAATCAGCATGATTTAGTAAGTCTGGTAGTATAAACTTAAATATACGTACTTGGAAACAGTATTTAATCCTTGAAACTATTACCTATTTTTTACTTCTCTATTTTATTTTCATCAAAGTGAACTGCTAGACAAATGCTTCTTGAATAGTAATATTCAAGAAGTGTATTAATAGTGTATATTAATTTATATAGAAAGTGATCCTGAATAGGAAAGAAATCCACAAAAGAAATAGAATATTATTTTGGCCAGTTTAAATCCAATACCTTCATGTGTATGAAATGTTAGATTTACTATCTATCAAATTTATAAGCTTCTTAAATCATAAATGATTTGGGGCAGCATACAATTAAAAACAATATCCAATACAAAAAACAAACACCTAGTCTACCAAAAACCCCAAACCAAAGAAACCAGTTAATAACTCAAGGAATAAAATACCCAATAAAACGATAAAATTGCCACAAGGTGCTTATTTCTTATTTCCAGCCCCTGGAGAAAGAGCCCCTTCTTCAAACTGATTTAAAGAACAACAGAGGTCAGACTATCTGCCCATCAGCATCAACTGGAAACGTTCGCACCAAAAAGAGGAGAATGACTGCAGTACTGTGCCTTCCTTTCCCAATTACTGGAGACAGTCTAGAAGAGTACTATGATCAATGATATTGAAAGCTACTGACAGATCAAAGAAGACCAGAAATGTTCTGCCATCCTATCCTGGTTCCCCCAGAGATCATCAACCAGCATGATCAGTACTGTCATCATACACTCTGAAAGGGTCCAAATAATCTGCTTTATCCAGGACCCTCTGAAGAAGCGATCCTGGCATAAAAGGAAAAATTGAAGAATGGACAGAAATTATCCATCACTGTTGAGTCCAATGATTGCTTCTTATAGAGGCAGCCCCACCTCCTCATTCAGCCTAATGAAACAGCCTCTCTCCTGAGGTTTGGAGGCCCCTAACTCTCCTGTCCTTCTGGAAGGCTATGATGACATAGCTTTCCTCTTTAAGGTCCTGGATCAAAATAATATATGAGCATTATATAGTTATTGTGTGATTGAATTTGTTATGCAGTGCTTAAGTTATTGTATTATGATTATGGTAACACCCAGGGGGAGGGCCTTCTCAGTGGGTGCGCCTGCCCTCTGGAACCAGCTGCCCGTGGAGCTGAGGACTGCCCCCGACCTCCGTTCATTCCACCGGGACCTGAAGACCTGGCTCTTCGAGCTCTCTGGCCCAGGCTGAGAATTTTAATTCTAATTTTAATTGGGGGTTTTTACTTTTTCAGGGACTGTTATAATCTTTTTAATTCTTTTTAATTTTTGTATTTCTTGTTTTAATTACCCTGTTAACCACCCTGAGTCCTTCGGGAAAGGGCGGTATACAAATCCAATTAAATAAATAAATATTCTGTTGGATTTCTAGAAGTGTTATATATTTTTTGTTATTTACTCTTAACCTTCCAGGGTTCATATGTAAGATGGATGGCCTTATCAATTTTCTAAATAAATAAATCCATCATTACATGTATGCAGCTACATGCCACCCACATTGCAGCGTTAACTAGCAAGAGTGGATATGGATTTAAACAGCAGACAACCGGTTTAGTAGTCTTAAGATCCTGCCCACTTCTTCAGGAATTACAAAGTCAAATGGCTTTCAAATACTAGGACAAAGTGGTGCCTTGGTCAACTTACAGCAGATACGTCAAACTCGCGATGTCACGTGACCTCCCGCGACGTATCAGAGCTTTTTCGCCATTGCCGGCCCCTGACTTACAGGGACTCTCTCAGTTCAAATTGAACTCAGAGTACATCTAAATAATGTTATTCCTCATAAAATAATTTCTCTGTAGTACTGTTCCCCCCCCCCCGAGTAATAGTTTATATGTGTGGGATTATTCTGCCAGAGGGTAAAACTTTATTATTGGCCCGAGAGGTGAGCAAACTGCTGTGTGTCCTGTCCTCAAGCGGAGCCAGTCAGTGAAGTTGTAAATCCAAGCAAGCAAAGACACAATCATAAATAAATCTGAGTTCAAAGCAAATTGAGTTCACAGGGCAGGTAGTACTTACTGCCTGAGTCAATCCAGGATTAAAGTTTCCAAGAAAGCACAGCGGGTGTATAGCAAAGGACAGGACATGGATGGTTAGCTGATATTGAAAGAGCTAGATTACAAGAAGTTGTAAGCCACTGCATATTGTCAAGACAAACCAAGAAGATAATCAGTGTCACTGCTACTGAAAGAAGGGACACACAGAAACTAGGTCTCCTGTTACAACAGGAGGGCAGAGAGCAACAGAGGCACAAAAGTGCTATGGCTTATTGTGTTTCCCCCAAAATAAGACAGTCTTATTTTATTTTATTTTTGCCTCCAAAAGAGGCACCAGGTCTTATTTTGGGGGGAAGGCATCTTTTCCACTCACCTCCGGCACCAATAGCCCTGCCCAGCCGACCTACTTCTTCTGCGGCTGAAGGAGCAGCTTCCTTCTGCAGCTCAGAATGGAGCTTGGGCCTGCATTTCACAGTCAGGCCTTTCAGGAAGGCCTGTGCAGCCAATAACCGAGTCATGGATTGAATCCATATCTCAGTTCTCGGCTGCAGTGGCCTTCTGGAAAGGTCTGTGATTAAGAAATGCAGGCCTTGGGATGCTGCAGAAGAAGTGGGCTGGCAAAGAGAAATCTAGCAGCAAGGTAAGTGGAGGAGGGGCATATAGGGCAGCTCCACACCCCCACCCCACCCCAGCCCTAGCTTTATTTTTAGGTGTGTGCCTTGCCCCAAAACTAGGGTTTATATTAGGCCCACCCCCCAAAAAAAATCAAACTAGGGCTTATTTTCGGGGTAGGTCTTACTTTCAGGGAAACACAGTAGTTGCTCTCAGTGACACATCAATCACTGTAATCCTTTTGTTAGCTTATTAACCTTTTCTTTAATAATAATAAAAAGGTACCTGTTAGGAGCTCTTGAATTGTTGAGAGTTTGCTTGGTTAATTCTAGCTGTGACTTACTAGTTGAAATCCGCCCCTGACGGAACTCAGGGATCAGTCCTGCTTTCCCATCACCAGGCTGCTGCCAGATGTCGCCAGCTGTGCCAAATCCAGAGGATCCTCTGGGCATTGAGGCACTCTGCCTCTACTTTCTACCTCTTCACACAGAAATGGCACCGTTCTATTAGCTAGATGGGATATGATTCTTTTTGAAGAACTGAATGACAAAGATGATATTGGTAATGATGAATCTTAAAAACTTCCTTTTATTGCTGTTAGGGTTGGGACTGTCTGTATGTAATTTCTTCTCTTGATCCTCCTCTTTCCGATCTTCTAAGGATAGGTCAATCAGGAGCACGATGTATTTCTGGCAGATGTGGCTATTAAGAGTTTATATATATATATATATATATATATATATATATATATATATATATATATATATATATATATATATATATATATATATATATATATATATATATGTATATATATATATATATATGTATGTATGTATGTATGTATGTATGTATGTATGTATGTGTGTATGTGTGTATGTGTATGTGTATGTGTATGTGTATGTGTATGTGTATATATATATATATATATATATATATATATATATATATATATATATATATATATATATATATATATAACAAGGCAACTTTTTTGATTTTGTCAAGATTACTCAGCCTTGACTTAGTGGATTATTGAGATTTGGTTTATGTATATTTAATAGGAGGGCTGACAGTATGACAAACTGGACCTGCATATCAAGTGCTTCTGTTCACTACCCTTGTCACTCAACTGTAACCTGTTCTATGAGCAATTTCTGATCCCCTATCCCAAATCAGTTAATTGGTTCTAAGTGGGTATTTAAAACTTCTGTCCTATTTAATTACTTCCAAAATACTTTGTTAATGCAGCAATGCTCTAAATTAAACTATCCCCTTACTCCATTTTTAAACTTTAAATTAACCCAAACTCCCAGCAAGCTTTTTGCTTTTAAGTCCTTATAATTATTTTCTTTCTCTTTACCATAATCCTGCCCATGGATTCAAAGGACACTTACCCAGGTGTCTTGAAGGTCTCTCTTCACTTTAAATTCTTCTAATTCTTTAAATTAGAATTTAAATAATTTTAAACAACTAATAATAATAATAATAATAATAATAATAATAATAATGATGATGATGATGATGATGATGATGATGATGATGATGATGATGATGATGATGATGATGATGGAAGCAAACTTGGTTGTCCAGTCTCTTCTTAAAAACTTCCAGTGTTAGAACATTCACCGCTTCTGGAGGCAGGTTGTTCCACTGATTAATTGTTCTAACTGTCAGGAAATTTCTCCTAGTTTGCTTCTCTCTCTGGTTAGTTTCCATCCGTTTCTTCTTGTCTTGCCTTCAGGTGCTTTGGAGAATAGCTTGATTCCCTCTTCTTTGCGGCATGTTAATGAAATGATTTTGAAATAATTAATTAAATAAAACATATTGCTGGGAAAAAAAGTTGGGTCACTTATTTTTGCTGATTCTTCTTTATGTTTCTGTTTTGCTCTTTGCTGCTTCTAGTTCTTTTTCTTCATATTTATGCTTTACTTTTGCAAAATTCTCAATAAAATTATACATACATACATACATACATATGACTTTTGTCCTGAAGAGAATAAAAATAACATTCATTCATTCATTCATTCATTCATTCATTCATTCATTCATTTAGAAATGTATTTGCCACCCATCTCATATCCAATGGCTTGGTATGGATACACTTAGTCCAGGTTGTGTACTGCCTCATATAGTGACTTTCATAGTCACAAAGGGGATGAAAAGATAATTTTGTGATCAACTCATGCATTTATGAACTTTGTAGATCTGTAGAGCAAAGGAAAGCTAAAGTGAGATGATAAGGACAATCCAGGTTGCACTTGGCAACCACTTTTGTTTAATGATCCAAGTTGCCAATCGCAATTGTGGTTACTCAACAAACTACCTGTTTTCCTGTCCATCTGCAGAAATCTGCCTCTTATGTATAGAGTTTGCTATTTTTGGCTGCTTAAAGGTTCTCTAATTACCGTAACATTGTTTTGGCTGTTTTGCATGGGAATAGTCCACTGGGGAGGATTTTGCTTTGCAGGATTGTACTCTTAATCTTCCCTCTAAGTGTTTTATGTTAGCATAGATAATCCATTGTGCATTCCTAATAGATAAAGCACTTCTCCAGAAAAGAGAAAAGCCTCCTGAAAAAGTTTTAATTTGTATTTGTATGAAGAAATCATTCTCTGTTTTAATCCTAGCTGTAATTCTTTAGTGATGTTTATAAATAAACCTTTTCTTTTTTTCTTTTTTCTTTTTTTCTTTATTTTTGGTTGGTGTCCTCTGTATAGTACAGTACCATGGTATGATTGTCACAACTAGTTTAAATATTCACTCTGGAATTTTCTGCAAGTCTTAAAACATTTAGAGATCTGAATAAGCAATATTGGAATGTGCAAAGGAAAAAAGAAAATATTATCTTCTTCGAAATACACAGTTCTGAAAAAAGGCAGTATAGTATTCCACTTAACAGTTATTGTATTCAAAAATAGCTTGATATGAGTTCTTCATTTTTGATCAACATCTCGTTTGCTTAAAAAAAGAAAACCTGATCGTGGCACACCTAACCTAGATCTTTGATTCTCAACTCATCCTGTCCCTCCAAGGACTTTCCATTTATTTCTGTCTGTATTTATTCATTCATTTTCTGCAGTTGTGACATGCACCTTGGAAGGTAATCATTCAGTAGATGCCAGTGAGTGCTTGAAGTGGGCAGGACCGATGCCTTCCCTTGTCCAGGATTGCTCAGTGCCTTGCAACGACGACTGCATGTTTACTCCTTGGTCTAAATTTACAGCGTGCACTTCTGATTGTGAATCAACACGGACCAGAAGAAGAACTCTCACAGGTAGTATCAATCAATCAATCAATCATCTTTAGTCCCTTTGTTTCCAAACTTCCCTGGAATAGACTTTGGAGATTTGCCAAGAGCAATTAAATGTATTCTTGCTTTGTTAAAAGTCTCATAATGATTCCCTTAGTGTTGACTTACTAACAATTTGCTTCCTTATTCTATTAAGTCTGTCAGGAGGGCTACCTCCTCTTAAGATATCAGGATCATAATTTCATCAGCAAGTTCCTTAAGCTACTTGAATGCTGAAATAATTCCAAATAGTAAAAACAATAGCACTTAGATTTATATACCACCCCATAGTGCTTTACAGCACTCTCTGGGCAATTTACAATGTCAGCATACTGCCCCCAAGTCTGGGTTCTCATTCTACCAACCTTGGAAGGATGGAAGGCTGAGTCAACCTTGAGCCCCATCAAGATCGAACTCCAGACTGTGGGCAGAGTTAGCCTGCAACCACTGCGCCACTAGGGCCCAAATAGCCAACTGGGGCAGAAATGTTAATTTTCTTTTAGAATTCTGGCTTCTTTTCAACAATTTTTTCTGTATAATCTCCCAAGGGAACTGCTCTTTCTAACTGCACAAGTGTAGAAAAAGTCTGGATGATATGCTATGTTGGTTAATGCAGAAGTTCATAGGAATCAAACAAAAATGTGAATGCATGAATTGTTTCAGCACTGTACACAGTTAACATAGGCATCTTACTTCAAATGTTTGTGCATGTGTAGGTTGTAAAAGAAATCTATGAATTACACTTGTATGGTTATTTGAAGCTTTCTCAGTGTGTTTATTATTTTATGAATTGGGTTTGTGTGGTTATATTCAGGATTCACACAGATAGTCTACTGCAGTAGATTCAGTGGGTTGCACACCTATATACATGAGTAGAGTATTCCATTCTCCAAACTCTGAAAATATCCATTATTTTTGATTTCACAAATGCAGGATGTTAGGATATTGAATTTAGTAGCTGTGTACAATAGGCCAGAATACAGTTGTAGTAGATTAGTTAGAGAGTATTGACTCATGCACGAGGCAATCTACGCTATGATTGGTTGCCATGAGTGTAAAGGGGGAGTTTCCCCTTTTCCCATCTATACTATATATTCCCTATATATACTTTTACAGTAGTATATGATTATGTATTAATCTACAAATACTACCAAGATTTAGGGCTTTTTGGTAATGTAAGTCACTGTGTGTATCTTCCACAGCCTTGGTGGAGCAGTGGGCTAATGCCTCCTTAAGTAACACCAGCTGCCTGCAATTAGTGCAGGTTCGCATCCCACCAGGCTCAAGGTTGACTCAGCCTTCCATCCTTCCCAGGTAGGTAAAATGAGGACCCAGATTGTTGGGGGCAATAAGCTGACTTTGTAATAATGCCGCTTGGGGTGTGTGTGAAAGCCCTAACAAGCAGGCATATACATAGAATGAAGGCTACTGCTAAGCTTGTAAGCCGCCCTGAGTCTTCGGAGAAGGGCGGGATATAAATGGAATTAAAATAAAATAAAATAAAAATAAAATCACTACTCATGAGTGATCATAGCTAGTTACTAATTTGGGTTTCCAAGCATAGTGGAAGTGTCACTTAGCAACCGCCCTTGTCTTCTCTCCCTGAATTTTTACTCCGCTGGGTAACAAGATGAATTAGTAGCAGTCACAGGTCTAACATATAACTGTCTAGAGAAGAGCCTAAAGTCCTTTGGAAAGATCTACTGGACAGTACTTCACAAACAGTTTTTCATTGGGTAAGGATGTTGCTACAATGAACTTTTAATGATGACAGCTGCATTACTTGCCTCTTATACTCAGTACTATTATATTAGGTAGAGCTGATTACAAATAGAAAATGCTTATTTGAAGTAGGAAATCACTAGTTCAAATCCCATCTCAACTGTGATCATACTAAGTAGGTGACAGGTGAACATTTTCTCAGATTTAATCTGAAGAATGGGTATAATGATAATGGCATAGCAATATTGTTATCCCTTAAAGGCACATTATAAAATACTACATATGGTTTGTAAAATATTCTGAAAGTATTATATAAATGTTTATCATAATTATAATAACATCTTTGCCTTAATCAGTTAGACATCTGTTATTTAACTTGTCACTCCATCTAAGGGAATTACTTCTGGCAAAAAACACAATCCATCACATTACTGTTTATCAGTGGCAAGAAACTGAGTGTTGATGACTAGGGAGGAATGGTTTCTATCAATTTTGCTTTTGCTGAGTCTCTAACCTTTCCAGCCACAAATTATATTTGGTCTATCTGTTTAGCATTTAGGAATTGGAGAAAAGTCTCTATTTGTGCATCTGCATATGCTCTTTCTTAGCATATCTTAAGGCTACACATACTCTTTGAGAATGTTCTATCATAGGATTGAAAGGACTGCTGTGTAAAATGGCTGCACATGTACAGTATATGCACACAAAGACACTTTGGAATAGCCACCCAAACCTGGGAAAGGATGTAGCTGCTTTGATTATTTTTAAAAAGATACTTCATGCGGCCTTTCAAAAAATTGTTCTACAAGAAAATTACGTTTTTCTATAAAAGCTACATTTTTCTGCTTATGTCCCCTAAAAGCCTTGGTGGAGCAGTGGGCTAATGCCTCCTTAAGTAACACCAGCTGCCTGCAATTAGTGCAGGTTCGCATCCCACCAGGCTCAAGGTTGACTCAGCCTTCCATCCTTCCGAGGTAGGTAAAATGAGGACCCAGATTGTTGGGGGCAATAAGCTGACTTTGTAATAATGCCGCTTGGGGGGGGGCAAAAGCCCTAATAAGCAGGCATATACTTAGAATGAAGGCTACTGCTAAGCTTGTAAGCCGCCCTGAGTCTTCGGAGAAGGGCGGGATATAAATGGAAATAAAATAAAAAAAATAAATAAAATAAAATATATATCCCTGTGGTTTTTCTGTGCTTCAGAGAGTGCAGTCTAAAATTATGAACCTTTTTTCAAATCCATAGATGTGATTTGCTGAAGGTTGGTGCAACATTTGGCATTTTCACTAGTTAAAATTCCCTGCAACTTAACGATTTCTGGTAATTGTCATATGAACTGGATGAAGATCATTCTAAGTAATTTTTGCCATAAAATACTGTACATCTTTAAAAATTGCACCCACTGGTGTTTACATACTTTGAAGCTCTGGTGGCCACTTCTTGCCCACAATCATGGAGGTTGAATTGTAATTCTCATCAGCACGAAAAAAAATGTAAATTATAGGTATGTTTGGAAGCACTGTTCAACTCCTATAATCCTTAATAAAGGAGATGTCATACCATTAAAATTTCCATGTAATAAAAGGATTGCAGGCTACAGTGAGCATTAGAACATTTCTTGGAAGAGGGCTGTGCTAACCAATTCCAAAACTGCATCGATGTGATGTCAAAATCTGGAAGATTTTGTCATTCTAGTTTCTCTCTTGAGGATAAGAAATTGATGAGCAGAATGGAAGAACTGAAGTGAGGGAGAAGTGAGTTTTTCCTCAAGTGAGTCAGTTAAAAGGCCTCCCTCCCCTCCCCTTCACCTCAGCCAGGTCCTTCAAGGTTCGTATTACTTAAGGAAATCATCTAAGGCAGGGGTGTCAAATTGCCAGACCGTGGGTCGGATGCATCATAGCAAAACCGCGCCTACCCCCATTGCCGACAATGGCAAAAAAAGTTGTGACATGTCGTGACACATCACGTGACGTTGCAAGTTTGACACCCCTGACCTAAGGCCCCCAGTTCACTTTCAGTTTGCTTGTTCTCCAGCCCCTTCTCTCTTGAATATACATTCTCATAATTAGGCAAACCAGACACATTTCTTATATGCTCTACAGCTATTTAAGTGACTACTTATTAATGAACTCCTTCCTAATGGCATGGATTAACATTGATTCTAGTTTTGGCTTCAGTAGCAAAAGTGTCTTAAGTTTTATGTATGTTTCTTTCTAACGTTCTGTAACAAAAACTTAACAGTGGGGAACCTGCCAACTCCATGTGGTAGTTCAACTAGAATAGGAATTTAATCTAGGTGCCCAAAATCCTAATTTAATTTGCTGCCTCTTGCATATTCTGGGAAGCACAGAGGAGCTGAAGAAAAATTTCTCTGCCACTGCCTTTAAAAATTGGCTTAATATTATCTATAGTATCTACTTTATTTACTAGTTATATATCTTCCTTCATTTCCATCATATCACTGTTATACTCACATGAACAAGTGTGTGTGTGTGTGTGTGTGTGTGTGTGTGTGTGTGTATAATGAACACTTGAAAATTCCTACTGGACTTTCAGGTCACGGATTACAAATATAATAAAAGTTTTTTTACAAAAAAGAATCAACATGAATAATAGCAATAGTACATTTACTGCAAGAGTAATTCTTATTTAATGACCCATGCTTTTGAATAAAACATTAAACAGAACCTGCAAGGATGTTACTAAGAAACTACCTGCAATGATACAACAAGATATTAAATAATAGCATATCATGGTTGGTTACATAGTCATCCAGATGTTTAGATTGGATTTGGCATTTTTATCCACCTATCTAGTCATTCCCTTGGACTTGAGATAGGTAAATGTTGTTGCTTGATGCTGTTAAAGGTATTGTCACAAGATAACAGTATTTTCATCTGCTCATTTTCAACTACTTTTTCAACTATATGTTCCCACTAACTTTTCATTAGCAGTACATGATAATTTTTATAGATGCTCAGTGAATCATTTTGGCAACTACATTCTGTCATTGTTTATAATCAGCCTGTGCAAATTTCTTGCATAAGCTGGGTATATAATATATTGTTTCTTCTGGTTCTTTGCACAGTCTGCACTTTAAACTGTTATTGATCTGATTCATCATGCAGTCAGATGTTTAGACTGGATTTGGCATGTTTATTCACCTATTGAAGATAACAGGTATTGCTCTTTGACGGTGTTAAGGGTATCCTTAGAGGTTGTAAGCTGTTCCAAGGAAATCTGCCTTTTGCAGTTGACTGATGGTGATTTGGTCAATGCCCATGGTGTTCAAGTGGTGCTCCAGATGTTTTGGGATTGTACCCAAGGACCTATCATTATTGGTACTACCTTTGATTTCTTTTGCCACAATCATTCTACTTCTTTTTGCAGGTCTTTGCATTTTGTGATTTCCTCCAATTCTTTCTCTTCTCTTCTGCTGTCTCCACATCTACTTACCACATCTTCCGTCCAGATTTTTTTGTCTTTCTTATCGACAATTGTTAAGTTGGGGACGTTATGTATCAGGTGCCTATCCGTTTGAATTCTAAAGTCTCAAAGCACTTTAGTTTCTTCATTTTCTATTACTTTGTCTATTTTGTGGTCCCACCAGTTCTTACTTGGAGGTAAATGGTCTTTCTTGGGAGATACCATTGTTGATATTTTGTCGTGCTGTTGTCCGTTGTCACTCTGGGCAATTTTCTTGCAGCAACTAACTAGGTAGTCCACTTTTTCCTCAGCTTCTTTACAGAGGTAGCACTTGCTGTCTATTGCTGTCTTCTCAGCCTAGGCTTTGTGTGTGTTTGTTCTTAAGGCCTGGTTTGCACAGCCAGAATTAACTCCTCTGTCTCTTTTTTTAATTTTCCTGGCCCTAGCCTTAGCCAGGTCTTACTGTTATCTGTTTTGCCCATTTTTTTATTATCGACCATGTAATAATTTGCCTTCCCATGTCTCTTTTCTATTCTTCAAAGCACACAAGTCTCAAAACCATATCAAGGTAGTGCCACATTGGGGGTATCTTTATTATTATTGGCTGTTAACCACAATGTGAAGTCACAGCTGCCAGTTCTTTAGCTGGTATTGGCCTTCATGCATATCATCATTATTATTTTATCTTAAAAAGTGATAGCTTTTGTCCAGTCTTTAAAGCCTGGAAACTCTTTATGCCAGAAATATTTACAAAGCTGTCATATTTATTTTCTGTTTAAGCTTTTGATGTCTTATGTAAGCAAATGCAATACCAAAGAAAGTAAAATACGTTCTCCGTAAAATTATGGGCATAATGGGTGATGTTGTTGTTGTTGTTGTTAGCTGCGAAGTCGTGTCCGACCCATCGCGACCCTATGGACAACATTCCTCCAGGCCTTCCTGTCCTCTACCATCTTCTGGAGTCCATTTAAGCTCACGCCTACTGCTTCAGTGACTCCATCCAGCCACCTCATTCTCTGTCGTCCCCTTCTTCTATTGCCCTCGATCTTTCCCAGCATTAGGCTTTTCTCCAGTGAGTCCTTCCTTCTCATTAGGTGGCCAAAGTATTTGAGTTTTAGCTTCAGGATCTGGCCTTCTAAAGAGCAGTCAGGATTGATCTCCTCTAGGACTGACTGGTTTGATCGCCTTGCAGTCCAAGGGACTCGCAGGAGTCTTCTCCAGCACCATAGTTCAAAGGCCTCAATTCTTTGGCGCTCAGCCTTTCTTATGGTCCAACTTTCACTGCCATACATTGCAACTGGGAAGACCATAGCCTTGACTATACGCACTTTTGTTGACAGGGTGATGTCTCTGCTTTTTAGTGTGCTGTCTAGATTTGCCATGGCTTTCCTCCCCAGGAGCAAGCGTCTTCTAATTTCTTGGCTACAGTCCCCATCTGCAGTGATCTTGGAGCCCAGGAAAATAAAATCTGTCACTACCTCCATTTCTTCCCCATCTATTTGCCAGGAATTGAGAGGGCCAGATGCCATGATCTTGGTTTTCTTAATGTTAAGTTTCAACCCAAGTTTTGCACTCTCCTTCTTCACCCGCAACAAGAGGCTCTTTAGTTCTTCTTCACTTCCTGCCATTAGAGTGGTATCATCTGCGTATCTTAGGTTGTTGATATTTCTTCCGGCAATCTTAATTCCAACTTTTGATTCATCTAGCCCTGCCTTTCTCATGATGTGCTCTGCATATAAGTTAAATAGGCAGGGCGAAAGTATACAGCCTTGCCGGACTCCTTTCCCAATTTTGAACCAATCAGTGGTTCCATGTCCAGTTCTCACTGTTGCTTCTTGACCCACATATAGGTTTCTCAAGAGACAAATAAGATGGTCTGGTACTCCCATCTCTTTAAGAACTTGCCACAGTTTGTTATGATCCACACAATCAAAGGCTTTAGCATAGTCAATGAAGCAGAAGTAGATGTTTTTCTGGAACTCCCTAGCTTTCTCCATGATCCAGCGTATGTTGGCAATTTGATCTCTAGTTCCTCTGCCTCTTCGAAATCCTGCCTGTACTTCTGGTAGTTCTCGATCCACATACTGCTGAAGTCTAGCTTGTAGGATTTTAAGCATGACTTTACTAGCATGAGAAATGAGTGCAATGGTGCGATAGTTTGAACATTCTTTGGCACTGCCTTTCTTTGGAATTGGAATGTAAACTGATCTTTTCCAATCCTGTGGCCACTGTTGAGTTTTCCAAATTTGCTGGCAAATTGAGTGTAGCACTTTTACTGCACTGTCTTTTAAGATTTTGAATAGCTCAGCTGGAATACTGTCACCTCCACTAGCTTTGTTGTTGCTCAGCTTTTCTAAGGCCCACTTCACTTCACATTCTAGGATGTCTGGCTCGAGGTCAGTGACCACCTCATTGTGATTATCAGGGACATTAAGCTCATTCTTGTATAGTTCTTCTGTGTAATTTTGCCACCTCTTCTTAATCTCTTCTGCCTCTGTTAGATCCCTGCCATTTTGGTCCTTTATCATGCCCATTTTTGCATTAAACGTTCCCTTCATCTCTCCAATTTTCTTGAAAAGATCTCTGGTCCTCCCTATTCTATTGTTTTCTTCTATTTCTTTGCACTGTTCATTTAAGAAGGCATTCTTATCTCTTCTAGCTATTCTCTGGAATTCTGCATTCAATTGGGCATATCTATGTTTTTCTCCCTTGCCTTTCGCTTCCCTCCTTTCCTTAGCTATTTGCAAAGCTTCCTCAGACAGCCATTTTGCTTTCTTGCATTTCTTTTTCTTTGGGATGGTTTTGGTTGCTACCTGTTGTACAATGTCGCGAACCTCTGTCCATAGTTCTTCAGGCACTCTGTCTATCAGATCTAATTCCTTAAATCTATTTGTCACCTCTACTGTATATTCAACAGGGATATGATTTAATTCATACCTGAGTGGCCTAGTGCTTTTCCCTACTTTCTTCAGTTTAAGCTTAAACTTTGCAAGGAGAAGCTCATGGTCTGAGCCACAGTCAGCTCCTGGTCTTGTTTTTACTGACTGTATAGAGCTTCTCCATCTTTGGCTGCAGAGCATATAGTCAATCTGATTTCTGTGATGACCGTCTGGTGATGTCCATGTGTAGAGCCGTCTCTTGGGTTGTTGGAAAAGAGTGTTTGCTATGACCATCGTATTCTCTTGACAAAATTCTATCAGCCTGTGCCCTGCTTCATTTTGTACTCCAAGGCCAAACTTGCCTGTTATTCCAGTTATCTTTTGGCTTCCTACTTTAGCATTCCAATCCCCCATGATGATAAGGACATCATTTTTTGGTGTTAGTTCTATAAGGTGCTGTAGGGCTTCATAGAACCGGTCAATTTCATCCTCTTCAGCACTGGTGGTTGGGGCATAGACTTGGACTACTGTGATATTGAATGGTTTGCCTTGGATTCGAACTGAGATCATTCTGTCATTTTGAGGATTGTATCCCAGTATTGCTTTTCCTACTCTTTTATTGACTATGAAGGCTACTCCATTTCTTCTGAGGGATTCTTGCCCGCAGTAGTATACCTGATGGTCATCTGAATTAAATTCACCCATTCCTGTCCATTTTAGTTCGCTGATACCTAAGATGTCGATGTTCAGTCTTGTCATCTCTTGTTTGACCACGTCCAGCTTTCCTTGATTCATGGATCTTACATTCCAGGTTCCTATGGAGAAAAAATCTTTACAGCATCGGACTTTCCTTTCACCACCAGACACATCCACAGCTGAGCGTCCTTTCGGCTTTGGCCCAGTCGCTTCATTCTTTCTGGCGCTGCTAGTACTAGCCCTCTGCTCTTCCCCAGTAGCATATTGGACGCCTTCCGACCTGAGGGGCTCATCTTCCAGCGTCATATCGTTTTGCCTTTTGGTACTGTCCATAGGGTTTTCATGGCAAAGATACTGGAGTGGGTTGCCATTTCCTTCTCCAGTGGATCACGTTTTGTCAGAACTCTCGGCTATGACCTGTCCGTCTTGGGTGGCCCTGCACGGCATAGCTCATAGCTTCATTGAATTACGCAAGCCCCTTCGCCACGACAAGGCAGTAATCCATGAAGGGGTAATGGGTGATAGCAACATGTTTTTCATATTATTTTGTTTGCATTTGTGTTTACTTAATTTTGACTAGCATCTGATGTAGAAGTAGAATCAATGTTATGCTTAAAAAATAGAAAAATGTACTAGCTGGACCAAATTATATATTACAGGTAAATGCATTTGACTCTCTCTTAATCTTTTTTAAAATTACAGATGGATGGTCTTAGAATAGTTATCTTACAAAGCCAGAGCTGCTTAATAAATATGAGGCAAAATGATGGAAACACTAAGAATACAAAATAATTTTGATCAGGATGTTGTGATGAACCTTTTAGGCCAACTAAAACCAAGAATGACACATGGCAATTTTTCCCAGCTGAGTTCTTTATTGTTTCACCTATAGACAAAATCTTGCCAAGCTGAGAACTCCACTATCTTCATCTACCATATACTCTATGATTTATTAGGGTGGGGGCTCTCTTCACCCTCTTTCTCTCACACATAATATTTGAACTGAATTGCCCCTTACTCCTCTGGAATACAGCCCCTCCCTCCTGGAGATCTACCTCTGCACTATATTCCATCACACCAATTGTTTTTAAAAGTCTTTCAGTAGAGTCTTTGTGTTCTCTCTAAAAGTTCATTATTATAACTGGGAAAATATTTTGGGAAAACACAGCTGTTGAGATCTCAAAACCATTGGAAGGATGTGGGGAAAGCTTTTATTTGCTGTAGACAGGATGCTGATTATTTCTCCTCTAAACAAAATAGCAACTTAAATGAGGTGATCTGTGATTTGCATTTCCCATCACTTTTTAATGCAAACACGCCATGCAGAGTTGTAGGCTGATTTCTGTATCTTAATTCAGAAATTATTGCATTCGTTCACATTTTGTTCAAATGGTGCGAACATCAGCAACAACCATGGTGTTTTCATAATATATGAGTTAGGTATTCCTTTGCCAATAAGACATAACATTTCTTCTCATAATCTACTCATAGTTTCAAGAATTGTGGATCATTAGGCAAACAGATATACTCTCTTCCTTCTGCATCCATAAAGCCCCAAAATTTGAAGTTCCCCTGGCTCTTTGAAATTGGAGGTTTCCAAAGGGTAGAAAAATCAGGTGTATATACAAATTGTCCATCCTGCCAGCAAATATATAAAGCTAGAATTCCCTAGCCTTTTTTGCTATTCCTATTAAAAAAAATACTACTTAACATATGAAAAGGTATTGTTTCAAATATAAAAATAGCTTTGGTGGATTTCTTTAAGATAGCAAGAAAGCTGAAAGTAACATTGTTCTGTAATAATTGTACTAATTCATCAAGAAAATTGCCCAATTTGGAGGCATTTAGGGAATATCTTCCTCTCCTTTTCCTCATGTTAATATTAAACATGCACAAATTAGCTTGCTTCTTACTTCACATTTTATAGCATATGTTACCTTACGTTTAAATTTGTGTGTCCGTTGCCCATTTAGTATCACGCATCAGAGAAGCCTCCCTCAAGTATACACACGCCTGTTCAATCTAATTTGAGGTTCCATGACTTTGCAATCTGTATTATGAAACAAAAGAGGATGAGAGTTAAACCTTATGTTCAAGAAAGGAGTATTTATTTTGTTTAATTTCCAACATTTCCCCTCAATTTAAGAATGTTTTTTTTTAATGCTGAAAATGATTTGTATTCAAACTAATGGAACAAAACAGTATTTAAGGCTGCAGATTCTTGAAAAAAAAAAGCATTTCAGAAAATGGCTCTAAAATATGAACACATTAATTGAAAGTAGACAATGGTGTGGGAATCTGAAAGTGGGAGAGTTCTGTAAGAAAAAATACTGTTTTGTGGCATTGAGTCAGCCTCAGCAAACAAACAAATTGAGTAGGAAAATGTTGGCAAGTCTTGTAAAAGACAATCCTGGGCACTGAGGGAAGCTGTTTATGTTCAGGTGAGCTCTGGGTGAGCATAGGGTTCCTTACAGTCATCCTTTCTGACGTTTCAAAGAGTGATTCAGTTCGAAGCTCAAGTGAAATACCCTTGCAAATTGAATGTTCAGATATCTAGGGCAGTACAAGCCGCCCCCTTTTACAGTACTGAGATAGACAGACTGACTTTGCTGCTCTTTTTTTGATCTGATTCTCTTTTTTTTCTTATATATCCTTTTCACAAATTCATACGTGTTTGAACATAGATACTATTCCAGACTTTAAAAAAAAGTGCTGCCCAACAGAATGTAAAAACTTTAGAAGAGGTGAACCTTGTCAACAACCTGAGCCAGCAAGCCTTCCGTCCTAGAAAACTATGTGGTTAGTGAGTCAGGAACTCTTTGATCTTTAGCAAAACCTTAATTTTCATATGGTTTTTGAAAGTTTTTATATTTTCACATCAGCTCAACCTATCTTCTCTATAGACTGTTTGCTGGAGAAAATGGAAGTTGCTAGGCTATCACTTTCTCATCTGAAGAAGGCAAGGAGATGGGGGATAATTAAAAAATGTGAAAAATAAAACTAACTCCTAGGGCTGATGGGTCATCTACATGAGGAAGATGTAATTCTGTATTCTGTTTGAGTTGATTTTCAAATTTCACACATTACCTAAAAATATTTATCAAGTTGAAGCAACGCTAACATCCAGGAATTTTCAAAACTAAATCAAAACCAATAACATCATTTTTAATAACAGACATACAGTTCCCATGTTTAGTTCCTTGACTTACAGAACAATCTGATTCAACAGCCACTTCTAGGCCTTGGGTTTCTCTTATATGTTTATAGAAAGAACTGTGACTACAAATTTAATTTAATTCAATTTAATCCCATTTATATCCCGCCCTTATCCGAAGACTCAGGGCGGCTTACAATCTAAGCACAAATCAATGTGCTTAGCAATAGCCTTCATTCTATGTATATGCCTGCTTATTAGGGCTTTCGCCCCCCCCCCGGCGGCATTATTATAAAGTCAGCTTATTGCCCCCAACAATCTGGGTCCTCATTTTACCTACCTCGGAAGGATGGAAGGCTGAGTCAACCTTGAGCCTGGTGGGATGCGAACCTGCACTAATTGCAGGCAACTGGTGTTACTTAAGGAGGCATTAGCCCACTGCTCCACCAAGGCTCTTCTGACAACTTGCCAGAGTTTCATATGCAACTTGTCTTAAGACTAGCTTTTCAGCTGAGTCTGTTAAAATTATTATGGTCAATGGGTGGAACTCATTGTTGTCAAAGAAAAATTGATCTTTCTATGGCTCCCATAACCACACTGTCAATATTTGGTACCAGAGCATATGAATGGTGCAATTTCCTCCTATGACAATATACATAAACCAGCAGGCAAATAGACTTTGTCCCAAACAAGCCAAATATGGAAATATTCATTACACACACACACACACACACACACACACACACACACACACACACACCAAATAACATCATTACATTATCAGTGTGCCATCTCTAACTCTTGGCTGCCAAAAATAACAGGGAAAAATATGATTCTCAGATATTAGAACATGTTATCTATGTGTGTTGGTAACCTTTAGAGGATACCATACAGAGAAGTCTATTCTTTCAGAATAACAAAGTAATAGAGTTGGAAGAGACCTTGGAAATCATTCTAGTCCAACCCCCTGCTCAGTCAAGAAACCCTATACCATTTCAGACAAATGGCTGTCCAATCTCTTCTTAAAAACTTCCATTGCTGGAGCATTCACAACTTCTGGAGGCAGGTTGTTCCATTGATTAATTGTTCTAACTGTCAGGAAAGTTCTTCTTATTTCTAGGTTGGATCTATCTTTGATAAGTTTCCATCCATTGCTTCTTATTCTGCCTTCTGGTGCTTGGAGAAGAGGTTGACCACCTCTTCTTTGTGCAGCCCCTTAGTTATTGGAACACTGCTATCATTCTGATACTTTAATCAGAGCTTAGCAACTGTTTCAAGTAGTATACCCTATTACACAAATTCATTTGATCTTATGGATGGATTTTTAGTACTTAAAATGACTAAAGTCTCAAGAGATTTTGTGCGAGAACGCAAACTTCATGAGAGATTGGGTTATCTCATTAGCTCTGGGTAATTTTAATTTCTATCTATAAATCATTTTTAATAAAATATTTTGGCATCACAAAGGTATGTTTCAGAACCTTTGTTTTAAATGGAATATTGTGGTTTCTAGTGTAGATCTTAAATTCATTGTTTTCCCCCAAAACTGCTGAAATTCAGGTTTGCCCAGATTTTATAGTTACATCACAATATCTCAGCTAATGTAATAAATAATGAAGAGTAAGAAATTAAATACACACTATATAGTATCTTCAGGACATTTGCTTGACCATCTGTGTTAGAAAAAGTCTTGAAATTTGAAGTTCTTACTAATTACTTAAATGCCAGAATTTCAAGTTAAATTTCAACTTCAAATTGAAGTTCATACTAATTACTTAAATGCCAGAATTTCAAGTTGAATTTCAACTTCAAATTGAAGTTCTTACTAATTACTTAAATGCCAGAATGGGGCCAGGATTTGTATGTGAAAATTGTATTCAGTTAATTTACACAAAAGATTTAGAGAAAGAGATGCAACTTACTCTCCTACATTTGTAGGATCCCCAAGTATCTGTAGGCAGCAAACGGAAAATGGCATAATAAAATTATTTTCTTCAGATAATTACAGAGGGGAAAAACGGACTTTTGTTTTCTTTTCTTTTTCCCCCCCCCCCCATAATAAAAGTAATCAGAGAGTTGCTCTCCTTGTTACTGTTTTGTCTTTCATCCAAAAGATTCTTTCTAAGTTCCTTCAGGTTTCCTGGTTGCCCTGGAGATATCTCCATTGTCTTAGCTCTCCAGAGCTCTGGAGGAAAGTAACAGATGTCTTTGAATCAACTCTGCTGCCGTATTTACATTTCAGATGGTTTGGTTCTAACTGTATTAAAACCCTTCAAGTATAAACAATATGACATATTGTTATCAAAAGCAGCAGATGTTACGCTAACAAGCATATTTTCCTGCTTGGAACAGGAAGAAGCAAAAAGCGAGAAAAGTGCCAGAATACCGAAGTCTATCCACAGCTTGAGACGGAACTCTGCCCTTGTGCAATATTTACCTCCCAGCCTTATGGAAATTGGTCAGAATGCATAATTGCGGTAGGAAGAACAGAACTGCAGGTAGAGATGAGATTTCAGAGACATGCCAAAGAATGTGGAGAAGGTGTGCGCTTCCGAGCACTTGCCTGTTATGATAAGACCGGCAGAGTTGTGGATCCCTCTCGGTGCAACCACTCAGGTAAAAAAAGAGCATTGAATGTATGTAAACATCACACCTTGAAAGGGAGTCGTTTGTAATGCCTCCTTTCGTAGCCCGATAATATGACACTTGCTGTAACAAAAATTGGTGTTACAATCCATCCCATCATATAGGACAAGAAAACAGAATATGAATTGTACTATGTTGGTACTATGTTGGTGGCCTTTAACAAGGTAACGGTGGAATACCAGTTCATTCAATAACATCAGTTAATGAATGTCTGTAGTGCCCCAGCTGAACAGAAGCTAGGTTTTAGATGGGCAGATATGATGAAAAATGTTTCTACTTAATTGTTTGTAGCTTCAAGAGGGGACCTCGGAATAGAAAAATACAAGCTAAACTATATCTCACTTCTTTTGCTATAGATGTGAAATCTGGCTGATTATTCTCTAATTACTTTGACACTTTAGTAAAACTTAAAGCAAGACTACCTGCTTAAAGAATAACAGTACGGCTTCCTGCCATGCCTGAAAATGAAATATTATTTTATAAGGTTGGATAGGTTCGCTCTAGAAAGAGAGCAATTTAAAATTTTGAGATGTGTGGAAATCAGCAATTGTCAATTGCATAAATGTCATCAACTGGAGTTACATTAACTGATATTTCCCCTCCGAAGCTGGAAAACATCTCATCATCATATTGTCCTTTTATTTTTTGCAAGTTGTCACATTCAATTTCTGTTGTTGTTACATTTGTTGTTAATAATTAGTATTGTTTCTGACCCTTTAGTCTTGTCTTCACTCAGCCTTTTCTTACTGGGTTTTTTGTCATGCATTGCCTCTTTTCATCAGCATGCAGAATCCCCAACGGGAGGAATAGTCTGTTAACAGTGTTAGATTTGTACCCATCAGTTTGACTGTAATGAGAATCCGAGGGGGGAAAAAAAGCAAACAGAAGGAGACAGGATGAAGTTTCTCCATAATGGAGCTGTTCATTGGAGTACAACAATTCCATTCTAGAAGTGACAGTAAATTCATGCAAGGAAGTTCTTTATGAATCACTGCACACCTTTCCAGATTTTGCCTTTTTAAAATTTATACGAGAAAAAGCAATACAAACAAATTGCTTGCTGGGTAGGGCTTCCCCATATTTTCATAGCTTGTGGCCAAAAATACTAAAAAATGCTGTATTATTAAATATATCAGCATGCCAAAAGTGAGAGGTTTATTTGCGCCTGTGCAATTTGTCCAAATGAGAATATTTATTTGCTTTAACTTACCCTTCAACCACAGCAATATCTACAGTGAAACAGATATTTGCAGGTAGTCCTCAACTTTCGACAATAATTGAGCCCACAATTTCTGTTGTTATGTGAGTTTTGCTCCATTTTATGACTTTTCTTACCACAGTTGTTAAGTGAATCACTGAAGCTGATAAGTTAGTAACAGTTGTTAAGTGAATATGGCTTCCCTATTGACTTTGCTTGTCAGAAGATTGCGAAATGTGATCACATGATCCTGGAACACAGCAATGGTCCTAAATATGAACCAGTTGCCAAGCGTCTGAATTTTGATCACATGATCGTGAGGATGCTGCATAGGTCATAACTATGAAAAACAGTCATAAGTCATATTTGTCAATGCCATTGTAACTTTGAACAGTCACTAAACGAACTGTTGTATGTCAAGGACTACTTGTATTATCAGAAACCATTAAAGAGCATGAAGGAAAAATCTGTCAATAAGTAATAACATAAGAAACTCTTATTTTAGATTTCATCTTAATTTGCATGTTTTTAATTGGAAATATAATCTTCTTTGGACTGTTGGGCACAGGTTTTAGTTGCACTTCAGGATGAGCTGCATTGGCTCCCAGTTGTCCTCCGGGTGAGATTCAAGGTGAAAACTCAAAGCCCTACATGGCATGGGTCCGGAGTACCTTAGGAATCACCTGCTGCCGGCGTCAACTTCCCTCCGCCCAGTGCGCTCCCACAGAGAAGGCCTCCTAAGGGTGCCGCCGTTCGGAGAATGCCGTCTGGTGGCCCCCAGGGGGAGGGCGTTCTCTGTGGGACCGCCTGACCTATGGAACCGTTTACCGGTTGAGCTCCGGATGGCTCCCGACCTTCGTTCCTTCCGACGCGACCTAAAAACCTATCTGTTTGAGCAATCCGGTCTGGTCTGACGGGTTTTGTTTTAATTATTGTTTTAATGTAATTTATCTTCTGCATTTGGGCATTAGGGCTTAATTTGTTTTCAATTTCTGTATTTGTGCATTTTGATATTTATGTCACTGTTCACCGCCCTGAGTCCTTGGGGAGAAGGGCGGTATACAAATCAAATAAATAAATAAATAAATAAATTTAGTTACTGTGTTCTAGAGAACAGATTTCCTGTCATTTCACTTGCAACGGTGGCCTTTAGCCAAGTTGGTTTCTGATTGGTGCAAGTTGGTGAGGACTGATCTGGATTGATGCAACCTATATCAATCAGGAAGCAGCTCACCTAAAGGCCAATCAGAAGTCAGGATACTTGGCCATAAAGACAGTAACCCAGCCACTCCTTGCTCAATTGCACAGCAGACCACTTTTCTTTTGAAGATGCCAGGTTGATGATACATATGTGGAAAATGTAGAGTGCAATTCTCCAGGAAAAGAATAAGAAATAATCTTAAATTTCACAAGATTTTCACAACTTCTGTGGTACAAAATTGCTACACTATTAACAATCATATTAATATTCCCTACTTCATCCTGCAGTTTTTCCTTAGGGCAACGTGCCCATAAAATATGTGGAGCTGAAAGAAAGTGACTAGCACTGGTAGAGGGTGAACTGGAATCCAAATCTTTCCCAGACGTTCTCCAATTTCTTAATCCAAATGCTAGCCTGGCCCTCATCCTTCTTTTGGTGCTCATAATTTACACCTCTTCAGATTCCAGTTTTTCTCATGCTAGTTCAAAAGAGTTGTACATAATGGTAACATGACAAAAAGCAAAGGATAAGAGAACAAAACGATGCTTCACATCCTTTGAGAAGAACAGGCAGAAACAGGAGACTTGTTGCTGTTAAAATTTACATACAGAGGATTTAGTTATTCGCTTGTAACTGAGGACTAATTTTCACTGCATCAATAAATAAGACCCTCTGTTGAAATACATCGCAGCAGAGGGACCTTCTGTCTTTGAGGTAGGCAGAATCCAAATGCTCAATGGCCTTGTAAATGCCAGGAAGGGCTCTGGAAGTTGTAGTTCAATACTATCTAGAGATTAGGCCCTTTACTTATTTTATATTCAATCCAGATATGTTTCACGAAAACACTTTGAAATGACAGGATCCCAGTTTGCTCCTATGGAAATTGTTGCCACCGTTGCCATTGACCCCTGGAGTGATGTATGGAATTCTGTCAAAAGTCCGTACTTTGTACAAGGCAGCTTGTGGTGCCGTTTTCCAAGTATACAGCTGCCTCAGATTTCTTAATTACAATGATGAAATATGCTAGTCGTGGAAGCAAATGAGATTAAAGCCAATTAGTTTGCATGTGCATCTGCTTCAAAAGCTGCTTGCCTACCATATTTTATTTCCAAAACCCTAGCCTCCCTTTACACAAACTTTTTAACAGGCTGGCATGACTGTGTGCAGCTATAACAAATTTAGCACATAAGCAGAGAAACACACCATTGCTTTTATTAAGTGAAGATTGCATGCTTCTCGATTACATTTCTGGAAATCTACCCTTTGACCAAAGAAAATTCTCTTTATTATTCAGACTCCTCAGGAGCCTTTATCTTATTTACTCTGGCCTGCAGCTATAATGTTTTATTTTTTGATGTGGGAAACTGTCCAGTCATAAGGCAGGCAAGCAAAAATTTTGAATCATAAGCTGTAATCATTAATAGTTTAAAAAGCTAATAAGAACTCAGTGACCAATCTGCCTTCTAGCTCTACGCATTATTCTACCCTCAAATACCATGAAACTGAAGTTTCTGTAGTTTCACTCCTCTCTTTTTAGTTAATGCTGTGTCAGGATTTACTTGCCACTTTCTCAATCATTTTTTCCCCCTGCAAAAGGGCTTTCTGCATTTCTACCATATACTCTGGATTCTTGAGAATTCTTTTTGAATTTCCCTTGATGATGTCTCTGCCATTAATGTTGTTTTGGAGATAACAGAAGATAAAGTTGCTTGTATGGTTTATTTTTGTTGTTAAATATTTCCTACCACAAATATTTCCTTAGGTCTCTGTACATGCCAGACTGAGAAAAACTGTGAAGGAACTTTCTCATGCTATCTTGCTTTGGGATTGAATTGTCATAGAAGAAGCGAAAGAGGCTGCAGACCACCAGAGAGACATTTGAACAATGAAAACAATTTACTCACAGACCTACTTTCGGCACCTTCTCATTTCATAACTGGAAGAACCTCATGCTATGCCCTTGAGAATTCTGCAGAATGTCTTCCTGTGAAATAAATTTTGAAATCAGTTCTACGTTAAACACAACTGATAGGGGAAAAAATATGGAGATACATGCTTAGCATGGAGGGATGCGGTGGCTCAGTGGGTTAGGACGCTGAGCTTGTTGATCAGATGGTCGGCAGTTTGGCGGGTCGAAGGTAATGGTGGGAAGGTAACAGCGTTCCGTGCGCCTTTGGCGTCTAGTCATGCCGGCCACATGACCACAGAGACGTCCTCGGACAAGCGCTGGCTCTTCAGCTTTGAAATGGAGATGAGCACCAGCCCCTAGAGTCGGAAACGACTAGCACGCATGTGTGGGGGAACCTTTACCTTTACCTTTATGCTTAGCATCTTTAAAATTTGGATGCTGGCCCGAGTCACCTTGTAGGGGAGATAGACAGCATAAAAATGTAATAAATAAATAAAAATGATTTTTATACACTGCCTGAGTAGATATTGCTGACACTGAGTAAACCCCTGTGTGGGAGCAATTAATTCTTAGCTGGTTGTCTCTACTGTCGATCTCAAACCTGTAACAAGCAGCTCCCAACAAGACAGCTTAATTCTCACAGAATCTCATTAGTCCCATTTACTGCAAGGAGATGGGGGTTAAGTTATAGAATCTTGAAAATTGCATATGTGTCTTTAGATTTAATTTATAAGTAAATATGTTAAGACAAGCTTCTTCAATACCTTTGATTTTCTTTCTAATTGTCTTCTGACTTGGAAGAAGCTTGCTTCATGTTTGAAAGTAGAAAAAAAATTACCCCTGTGCCACAGTGTGTAAGAAGTGTCTATCTCTGTTCCAAGTTGCAGAGAATTTAATTATAATAGAAAGTATTTTGAATGTTTAATAGTTAATAGGGTTCACTCTGTGAAAAAGGTCTGCTTCATACAGAATAAAGCCATCATAATCCAGAGTCAGTTTGATTGTTAACTGGATTATACCCATGCGATCAGACAAATGTTTGAAAATTTCTAATACATCCATCAAACTATAGTAAAATGTCCTGGGTATATGAATGAACAAGTAAAATAAGTGGCCCAACCCCTATATACATAAATATATAAACTGATGGTATCAATTTATCTCTCAAAAAATGGTGTTTTTAATACCTATGGAAAGCCAACAGCAAGGGGGCTGATCAGATTTCTAATTGATTGATTGTCATCAAGTCAGTGTTGACTCTTAGCAACCACATACATAGATTTTATCCATAATGATTTGTCCTTAATCTGCTCTCTCAGGTCTTGTAATGATGCATTCATTGCCATTTAATGGAATCCATGCACCTTGCGGTTAGTGAACCAGTTCTTCTCTTTTTTTCTCCATCTTTACAAGCACTAGAGCTTTCTCCAGAGAGTTAGGTCTTCACACGTGTCTGAAGTGCAATAATTTGCACCTGATCATTTGTGCCTCAAGGGAGAACTCTGGGTTGATTTGATCAATGGTCCAGTTATTTGTTTTCTTGACTATCCATAGTATTCTCAGGAGTCTTCATCAACACCAGAATTCAAAAGTGTCAATACTCCTTCTAGCCTGTATCCTGCTGTGACATAGAATGCTTGTGTATTTTTATCTACTACTGCTTGTGTAAGTTTTATCTACTGTATGTAGGCATAGGCCACAGGTCGGCAACCTGCGGCTCCGGAGCCGCATGCGGCTCTTTGAGCCGTCTCTTGCGGCTCCCAGCCGCCCGGTGCGCGCGCACCTCTTCCAACGGGCAGTGGTGCGCGCGCACCTCTCCAAATGGAGAGCGGCACCGCCCGTTTGGAGAGGTGCACGCGCACCTCCCCGAATGGGCGGAGGTGCGCGCGCACCTCCCCAAACCTTTGGGGAGGTGCGCGCGTACCTCCGCGCGAAGGGGCAGCGGTGCCGCTCTTTCAGGAAGCTGCCGCGGCCCGTCTCTGAAGCTGCCGAAAGCGGCAGCTTAGCAGACGGGCCGCGGCAGCTTCCTGAAAGAGCGGCGCCCCTGCCCATTCCGAGAGGTGCGCGCGCACCTCTCCGAACGACCGGAGTTGCGCGCGCACCTCCCCAAACCTTTGGGGAGGTGCGCGCGTACCTCCGCGCGAAGGGGCAGCGGTGCCGCTCTTTCAGGAAGCTGCCGCGGCCCGTCTCTGAAGCTGCCGAAAGCGGCAGCTTAGCAGACGGGCCGCGGCAGCTTCCTCAAAGAGCGGCACCGCTGCCCATTCGCGCGGAGGTACGCGCGCACCTCCGGTCGTTCGGAGAGGTGCGCGCGCACCTCTCGGAATGGGCAGGGGCGCCGCTCTTTGAGGAAGCTGCCACGGCCCGTCTGCAAAGCTGCCGAAAGCGGCAGCTTTGCAGACGGGCCGTCGCCGTCGGGCAACCGGGAACCGGTTCCATCTCATTTTTTAAAAAATGGCAGCCGCGTGCGTCCGCGCATGCGCAAAAAACCTTTTTGCGCATGCGCGTGCATGGACACACGCACGCGGCTCCCTCTTTTTTTAATTTGTGATGGAACCGGTTCCCAGTGGCTCTTTTTCTTTTTTAGGTTGCCGACCCCTGGCATAGGCAGACACATCACAGCATTTGAATAGATTTTCAAAGACCTAGTCTGCCTTGTTCTTATCTACTTTGGATTTCTTGACTGCTCATTCCTTTATTGTGGATAGTTGGTCCTAAAACACAAAAGCCATTCACCATTTTGATACCTTTTTTGTCAGTTGTAATGCTGCTCTAACTTTGTCATTATTTTGGTCTTCTTTATATTTAATTTTAGACAGGGCTTTTTTTCTCATAGAACGCTCAGAACGGAGTTCCGGCACCTTTTTTGGATGGAACCTTGTAGGCTAGGCAAGGCGGGTTATATGACATGTGTGAGTTCTGGCACCTTTTTCTTTTACAAAAAAAGCACTGATTTTAGACTCCTTTTTTTTTTTACTGGGCTCCTTGACTTTCATTCCTCACGCTTACAGATCCTGTGCATTTTCAGCTGTCAGAGAAGATCAGATTCTGAGGAAGAGGTTATTTCAAAATGCAAGTGCACCAGTAGAAAATCAGAAACTGTGGGACTCTGCCCCTTCTACTTCCCAGAAGTAGGAAACAAAACTAGTTCTACACAACATATAAGAGTCAGGCAGATAAAAACCATTTGAAGAGACCATCCAGCAAATATCTCAGTCTCGAGACATGTAGGGTTTTAGCAATCAAGACCAGCAGTTTGAACTACATTTGGAAAATGTGGGCATGAATTACCTTTATGAAATACTCATGGTCTATGAGTTACAGGAAGGAGGAAAGGAGGAAGAATCCTGTCTTCTTAGAAATATTCTGGGGAAACTTTGGGAGAACCAACTGAAAAGGGAAATAACATAATTTGATCTGAAACAAGGGAAATAAGATGCTTTATCATTGCAATGGATCTCGTAAAGAAGTCTGCAGTGAATTTTGACTAATATCTTTTTACTTTTATCCAGTGGCTATATATTTCTATCCCTTCCCATGATATTGCCTGTATATTTATCAGATACATAATTTATCTACAAACCCCATGATAATAAATACTGTGTGAGAATAGCTATTTACTCTTGTTATTCTGTTGATAATTATTTTATTTCAACTTTTCCCTTTAAGATACTTACTCTTTGCTGAAAATTAATTAACCGGGCTGTCAGAAGGTAGTTGAAAACTGAAGTTTGTTTTTGTTTCTTCTGAGCTGAAGAATTCTTTGTAATAGGTTTACAAAAACATCTGGCAAATTCCCCACATATAACTGGGTCACACATTATGCTTTGTTGCCTAATGGGTTAAACAAATACCTGTGGAGATCTTGCTTCACTCTGCCTAATGATAGGAATTCCTATAGAGCAGACATGTCAAACACAAGGCCCGGGGGCCAGATCCGGCCCACGAAGTGGTTTCATGTGGCCCGCGAAGCCACCCTGGAAACAGTGAGGGAATGGCCCCCACTGCCTTGGCCCTGGCCCAGAGACCCTCCTTCTGCCAGAGACCCTCAGATCTGTCCCACTCCTGCCCAGGCCCCCATAGACACCCTTGATGCGAACGATGTAGTTGGCCATGCCCACCCAGTAGGCCATACGCACTCTAGCCACGCCTACCCAGTAGGCCATGCCCACCCTGGCCATACCCACCCGGCCCCCTGAGGGCAACCGCAATGCTGATGCGGCCCTCAATGAAATTGAGTTTGACACCCCTGCTATAGAGTTTCTTTTTAATGGTTTAACTATAGGTTCTTTGTGATATGCAAGTGTAAAGGACAGGTATGGATCAGTAAATACTGTCATGGGAAGAAGGAAAATACTGATGAATAACAGAAAGAAAGATAGACCACTATGCATGTACATATAGAAGCTGCTAAGATTAAACACTGGTATGGAAAATAGCCAATCAAATTGGTGTACATTTTAAATTAGACTGTTATACAGCTTAGGGAAGAATTACAATAAAAGAGCTATTATGGAAAAAGGATTGTAACTATCAATTTGCTCTGACTCTGGTGCAAAAGGGCAACAAAATGCAGCAAGAAAAGATAAATGATATCAACTAATTTTAGTATTTATTGCTTTTGCCCTTCTCCATAAAATTAATTTTATTGTGGCTTAAGGATCCAGAGTTTTAAATAGGTACAGGTATTCTAATAAAGCACTGTAACAGAAAGCCTTTTAAGGATCTATCCTTGTCATAGTGCAAAAGCTATCAGCCTGTTCTGCTAATTTGATTTATAGCTTTAACTCAACCTTTGCCTCCTATAGCAAAGCAGCATATGTAATTTCATTCTTTGGGGATAAAACTATGCACTTTCCTTTTATTTTCTCAATAATCTGAGGCTACTAAAGTTTTTGTCAGAGAGTAAATAAGGGGGTCCTTTGTGCTTTCTGAGCGTGCTTGTTTTCTTGCAGACTTTTCATTATCCTAACTAGGTAACATCATCAGTGCTAGTAAGGAGTGCAGTTTGCTGTCGGTTTATATTCTGGTGTCTTGCCTGGGTGGGTGGGTGGGTCTTATGTATTCTTTGGTTGGGCTGTTTACTAAAGGCCCTTTGGCAGTTTCTTGATTGGGGTATTGCTTACTTGATTGTTGGGCTGAACTTGAGCTTGAAGTTAATCTATGCTGATCCAAGTGCTGATTGCTGGTGGAGAAGTGCTGGAGTCTTTCACCATGTTTGTCCCTCACTGCAGCTAGATTTTTCAGGAAGAAAGTTCAAGTGTGAATGCAGAAAATGAATCTTCAGTGACATGTTGCACTTCATGGACTTGTATGTAGTTTCGTGTTCTGTAGTTGCCAAGAAAATTCTCAACAATATTGTTGAATGCTTCCCAAATGATTTTCTCTGGCCCCACTAACAGATATTTGATCCACTTGTCATTGATGACATATCTGATCGGTGGACGAACAAAAATGCCTTTCTTAATCTTGCCATCAGTTATTTTTAACTATATTATACTTTTTTATATCTGGCTCAAGACAATTCCTCTTCACTCAGTGTGATCCAGGCAAGCCAAAAGATTGGACATGTCTGATCTAAAGTAGACAGGCAGGCAACCCTAACTTTCAACCTTCCAAATGGAGGCGAGCATCTTCATCACTAGGCCACCATGCCACTCAGTAAAATCCTCAGCTCCATCCAGTTGCCCCAACTCTACCTCAAATTAAGGGGTTACAGGGATTCATAAAAAGGCGGGTTATAGATGATAGGTAGACAGACAGACAGACTTAAGTGATTTGTGGATTAAAACTGATCTCTTCAGACACATGAATATTCTTAGTAAGAGCATTTGCATGTATGTCTTTGTAAGTCTCTTTGCACTGAACTTGAGTCCTGCTGATTGCATAAGCATATTCAAGTTGTTTTCTTGACAGCCATAGAGAAGCAGTTTATCCCTGCTTTCTTTTGGGATGTGTTTTTGACTTCCTAAGTTTAAGTGCAGCCCTTTTATTTCTTACAGTATGCACTTACTAATCAAGTTTGACTTTTCTCAGGTGCTTTATATGGGCATGCCATCTAACTGGTTTCCGGCACTGTAGAAAGTGAGTGTGGAAGGAAAATGAACTGTGTTAAATATTGATAGTGATATTAACAACAGGCATTTGTGAAACTGTTAGGTGTTAAAATGAATATATTTCCATTAGAGAGCCAGTTAGCACATATTTAGAAGGTTGTAATGCATGAAGGTGGCATATATTTATAGTAACTACTGCCCTATTAATAGCGGCTCAGCTACTTTCTTTTGTCAAGCAAAGAGGATTGTGTCTTTGCTTTAAGCTTCATGTAATTATTTACGGCAATATTTATGCAACATACTGAACCAGTTAAAGCCAGGTACGGTATGTACGGTAGCTGTTCCTAGAATGAAATCACTTGGGGTTGAAAATGATAGATTATCACATACCTTTCCAGATATTGTGTTCCAGTTGTCTCCAAGTTTGTAGTGCACTGTTCAACCCATGCATTAAGAAATTCAACTGGCTTTCTTTCTCCAAGAACATAGACTCTGGATGCAGCTTCAACAATGCAATAATTTCTCTGTTCCCCAATTTCTAACTGTTCCTTCTTTCATATTTTTTTTTCTAATTTTAGGTTATATTGAACAACCTTGCACTGTACCTTGTCCATTTGACTGCAAATTAAGTGACTGGTCTGACTGGTCTCCTTGTAGTTCATCGTGTGGGACAGGAGTGAAAATTCGGTCCAGGTGGCTTAAGGAGAAACCATACAATGGAGGGCGTCCTTGTCCAAAACTGGATCCAAAGAATCAGGTGAGGTGTATCATAAAGCCAATACACCAATTTGGAATAGATCATCTTTAGCCAAATCATTCTGTGATTGATACAGTAGAATCTCTCTCATAAGAAAAGCCCTCATGTATAGTTTCCTTTAACCATCTCTTTTATTGCAGATGCATGCTAGAATAGCTAAACTTTTGGAAGGTTTTCTTATTCACAAAACAATTACCATCCCGTAAAAGATTATTCATTAATAATAGCATATCTTGCCTCCAACCCTAAAACAGCTAAGGCTGGTCAGTGAAATCAGACACTGTGAATAATATTTAAAGCCATTTGTGAAGCCTAGTTTTTTTAAAAAAAAAACAAACTCTATTCTTTGAAGATATTTCCCCCACTAATTCAATTTCACTCATTCTAATATGTTTCTGTCTGACAATTACATGCTAATTTTAAAGTGTGTATTCTATTATAAAAGGATGCCAATATAAATGGGAATATTCAAATGAAAAATTAGGAGTAAAATATTTTTCAATTAATGTTGTAATTTAATGTAATAAAGGAACTTTGCAGTTAATATAGATAGGAGATTATTTCCATTCATACAATTTAAAATGTTTAATGCTTTTTAAAGACTATTGAAACCAAATCAGCAGTAATCTTCATTTTTATGATTATTTTCTTTTTAAAAGGTCAGTCTCAATTCATTACACTCTTTTTATGTTTTTAACACAAATATGCCTGTGTTTGGAAGAGCTTTTTAAGTTTAGAGTATCCTAAATAGAACTATGCAGAATCTTCCAAAGAGATCTTCATAGGAGTCCGCACAAAGAATTTCTTTTCAAAGTTGGTTGAGGTAGCCTTATTGTTTGCCAGAGTTATGTGCCTGCTATTTGAAAAGAGGTTTTATTCATACCTGTTTGGAAAGCGTGCTCAACCCTCACCTTGTGGTCAAAAAGAAAAAAATCCTGTCCACAAAGAAAATAGTATAAGCCATTTTTTCCTTCCTCTGATTGCAATTTTGACCTGTTCATTGTTGACACAAGGTTTACTGTCTTCTACTAAACACAATCATATGTTAACACATTTAAGAGTGAGAAATATTTCAAGTGATGGCTTTAATTCCTAGACTTAGTTCATATGCTACTCACACATGTTTCTCTTCACCCTTTTGTATTGAATAGTAGCTGTGATGCTTACCTGGTATGGGTAACTCTGTAATTATGTAACTGGGCAAAGAGTTTGTTGACCGCAAAAAAAATGTTGAGCATAGATTTTAAAAGTATACAGGTAGTCCCCGAGGTACAAACCTAATAGAGCCTGCACATTAGGCTTGTAATCATCAAATGAATCAGATTCAATATTACAACATTTTAAAATCAAACTCAATTGAATCAAATGGGTTGTTAAATGAATGAAGATTTGACTTATTATTTCCTCCTATGGCTGCCTGAACTGAGAGACTTTGCCACTGCTACAGGCTGTTTCCAGCTGCCAATCAGCTGTTTCAGGTTTCAGGAAATATATTACTGTAAATTGCCTCCCAAGCAGGCAGCAGGCTTTTTTTTAAACCATTTGTTGCTAGGCAGCTCAAGCTTCTTCAGAGGGAGAGTGGAGAACTCTCTGATTGCAGTTGCCACTAAAGTAAGTAGCTTTAGCTTAAGCGTCTCCAGGTGGCATGCAAAGGCAGATGGGGGTGGAGTACAGTTCTCCACTCTCCCTCTGAAGAAGCTTGAGCTGCCTAGCAACAAATGGGATTTTTTTAAAAAAAAAAAAAGCCTGCTGCCTGCTTGGGATGGAATGGTCCTTGAGATCATCTAGTCTAACCCAGGGCTTTTCAACCAGTGGTATGGGTACCACCTGTGGTACACTGGCACCTGGCAGGTGGTACGGGACCATCCTAGAAAAATGGTAGTGAGGGAGGGGAATGAGCTGAACCGGTGGCAGATGGCTGGAGCTGCAGGGCTATCAGGGCTCGGCACTGATCCTGGCACTCTGCTGAGCCCAGAATAAGCACCAATCAGCTGGAATGTTGCAGCATCCCCAGGGTCTTGTGATTTACATTCAGATGCTTGGCAACTGATTCATATTTATAATGGTCACAGTGTCCCAGGGTCATGTGAAGTGACCAAAACCTGCTGCAACCGCCCAGCAGACGGGGAATAAAAACCAAAAACCACCCCACCCCCGCTGCCAATCCTCAACAGAAATGCTCACAACAATGAAAACCTCGGACAGGAGAAAGAGTGCTGCCGGTTGGGCAGGCAGGTGTCTTCCTCAGCTGTGGCTTGGGGGGCACTTTTTTCAGTGCCATTGTAATTTCGAACAGTCACTAAACGAACTGTTGTAAGTTGAGGACTACCTGTACTTCACTTTTTTCTTTTCTTTTTTTTTTTTGGTCATCAAGTTTTTGACACCTTGCTAGGCGACTGGTGGTACTCAGATGTTGCCATATCTTAAAAGTGGTACAATGGATGAAAAGGTTGAAAAGCCCTGGTCTAACCCACTGCTCTCACAAGAGAGTACAATACTGTACTGCATTTCTGATGAAGTCTGTCAAGTCTCTTCTTAAAAGCCTCCAGTGAGGAAACACCCACAACTTCTGGAGGCAATTTAAATTTAAATCCTTAAAAAAAAAACACTGCCTCTGATCAGAACAAGCCTCTCCAGGCAAAATCCCAAATGGGGTGGAGATTTCCTTCCAGTAAGGGGTCAGCAGAATCTCTGGTGGGTCTGTGCTAGGGAGAGGAGGCAGTAGCAGCCACATGCTATAAGTTTCAGGCAAATGCAAACAAACAGTCTTGCAAAGTACTGTACTTACAAACACAATAAAAAGCAGAGCAGTTCCCAGAGTGATTACAAACAATACAGTACGGTACTATAGAGTAGCAAAAAAGAATATTTTAAAATACTTACAGAAGTAATTCCAGCTCTCTACAGTAGTCCTCAAGCCCAGCAAGCAGATCTTCCACGCAGCTCCAGGAAAACAAAAACAAACAGTTGGTGCCAGCTGCAAAAATCACCGGATCTTGCTTGGCCTTGTGACCAGGCACAAAAAAATATATCAATTTCCAGCTTCTCATAAGGAACGAACTGGCCCAGGCAAGTCACAGAGTTAAAATGGCCACTGTAGCAGCCGAGACTGAATCCAAGTCACATGGCTACAGAGGCCTGTTTTTGGTCGCAATTTTGAATTTCTAACGTAAGTATCCTTTCAGATTAACCTCGTTTTTGTGAAATCTCACTAAATAAACGCTCGTATCTGGGGGATTACCTGTATATGCATATTCCATTCTATTCCTGAATGGAAAGCATACAAATATTAGAGTCATCCTATGTCCATTGAGGGATAATTTAGACTGCACTTGTGTGTTATCATTACACTGACTTGTTTTTGTGGCAAATGACCAGGAAAAATCACTCAGAGTTATTTTTTTATTGGTTTAAATCAGAGATGGACATTTCACCTTCAGCGCTCTTCACCCTTATCAGTGTTGGTAAGATCAGATCTTAATCTGAAACCCAAATGTCAGGCACCCTAAATTATATGATAATAGCAACTCTAGATTGCCAGTTTCGTAGCCAGCAAATGTACCATCCAAGATAGGCTACCCTAACCTGTGGACTTCTAAATGTGATTATTTTTACCTTTCTGAATTTCTAGCCAGTATGGCCATTAGCTGTGGTAAATGTAAATTCTGGAAGTTGTAGTTGAGCATAATTGGAAAGCATTAAGTTGAAGAAACTTGTGGTTGTTCTTGTTATTAAAAACCTGCTTTGAAAATGTGGATTCAACTTTTAACATTATTCACAATCTTTTTTTTTAGATTTTTATACTGCCTTTTTTAAAATATAAAACTCAAAGCAGTGAAAATAGCAATATTCCTTCCTACTCCTCTTTTCCCACAACAACAACCCTGTGAGGTAGTTGGGTCACAGCCTCCTGGTTTTTAGGCAAACTGGCTCTCTTTTCATTATTACAAGCTTTTATAGATTATTATAGATTATTATAAGCTTTTTATTATTACATGTGGGTTTAATCAAATCTCTTTAATGTTTTTATTCACTTCCTCGCATTAAATACATAAGGAGATTCTGTATGATACAGAATACTCAAAAAGATTCTTAAAGTTTTTCTTCATGAAACTGAAGAATCACAAAACAAGTAAAATGAAACTTGCCACAAGTAATGTGGAGATGGTAATTTCTTGAAAAAAATAGTGAACTATACTTCTGCAACCAGAGTATCATGTTTACATGAAAATTAAAACACATTGCTCTTGCCAGCTTCTAATAACACATTTGAATAAAACTTTGAAAATTGCACTTGATTACTATAGCTAGTAATTTTTTTTTATTGAAAAGTTTTAACATACAGTTTATCTTTAACAGTCCCCCCTCCCCCTCCCCTCTCCCTCCCTCCCTACCCCTCCCCCCCTCCCCCCCCCGACTTCCCAGAGCTAAATACAAGGTATAAAAAAAAACCAATCATAAGCAACCATATACTAACAACCATAAACTCTAAAATCCATCACTCTCTAGCTTATACAGGATAATACAAATCTTAATGATATTAAATATATATAGAAAAGAAAAAAGAAAGGAAAAAAAGGAAATAAAGAAAGAAAAAAACGAAGGAAGACTTATTCAAATGCTACATGAAACTTCTTAACCCTATATTTGTTCTGGATGTACTCAACCCATTTTCTCCATTCCATAATATAACGTTCTTGCGAGTGATCTTTCAAGTAAGCCGAAATCTTTGCCATCTCTGCCAGGTCGGAAACCTTTAAAGTCCATTCTTCTATAGTCGGCAGTTCCTCTTTCTTCCAATACTGACCAATTAAAAGTCTTGCTGCCGTGATTAAATTCAACATCAACTTAGTGTCCACAACCGTAGCATCTGTAATTATTCCCAACAAGAAGAGTTGCGGACAAAACTTTATCCTTTGCTTGAAAATCTTCTGCATATTCCACCAAATTTTTATCCAAAAGGCCTTAACCTTTTACAAGTCCACCATACATGAAAATATGTTGCATCTTCATCACCACACCTCCAACATTTTGGTTGATAATTCGGATACATACTTGCCAGCTTTTTAGGATCTAAATGCCATCTATAAAACATTTTATAAAAGTTCTCTCTTAGATTTTGAGCTTGTGTAAATTTTACATTCCTCACCCAAATCTTCTCCCACATGTCCATTGTAATAACTTCTTGAATATTTTGGGCCCATTTTATCATACAATCCTTAACAAGTTCTGTTTCTGAGTCGATCTCTATCAATGCAAGATATATCCGTTTAATATGTGCTGGACCCTGATTTCTGATTTGCTTTATCAGATTTTCATCAGTCATTGTAAAACCATTTTTCTGATCTTCTTTCCACCTGGCCCGTAGCTGAGTATATTGAAACCAATTCTGAACAATCTTCTCATCTCGCAAGAGACTATATGGTTTCAAACACCAGACATTTCTTTCCAAGTTTAGAATCTCCTTGTACGTAGTCACATCATGTTTAAAACCAGCATGTATATTTTCTATTGCGTGTTTTGGAATTGCCCACATTGGTATCTTGCAGTCTAGCTTATGTCTGTACTTCTTCCAAACTCTCAGCAATGCCTGTCTTAAAATATGCACTCTAAACACATTATCTACCTTCTTATCATACAACAAATATGCATGCCAACCAAACAACAAGTCGTGGCCCTCAAGATTTAATAATCTGTCTTGTGTCAAATTAATCCAATCACTTATACCTACTAACGCAGCAGCTTCATAATATAATTTAAGATTAGGCATTTTAAGACCACCTCTTTCACGAGTATCCTGCATAATCTTAAGTTTGACTCGTGGTCTTTTCCCTGCCCAAACAAATCTATTGATACCTCTCTGCCATTCCTCCAAATTAGAATCTTTCTTAAGAATCGGTATCATTTGAAATAAAAACAAAAATTTAGGCAGGACATTCATTTTCACTGCTGCAATTCTTCCCAGTAACGACAATTGCAATTTTTCCCAACTCTCCATTTCTTTTTGAATTTTTCCCCATAATTTTTCATAATTATTTTTATATAATTTTGTATTAGTGGGCGACAAAAGCACCCCCAAATATTTGACCCTTTTGACAATCTCAAATCCAGTTAACCCTTCTAGAAGGGCCTTTTGCGATGCTGTCATGTTTTTGGCCAAGATTTTAGTTTTTTGTACATTTAACTTTAAGTCCAGAAACCTTCCCATATTGCATTATTATCTCCATCAGGTCCACAACAGAGCTCTCCGGCTGGGTCACTGTAACAACCAGATCATCTGCAAACGCTCTCAATCTATAATCCTGATCTCTAATCCGTATACCCTTAATTCTTTCCGAATTTCGTATTTTTACCAATAATATCTCCAATGTTAACACAAATAACAAAGGCGATAGCGGGCACCCTTGCCTTGTACCCTTCTCAATATTACATACTTCTGACAAACTATTGTTAACTATTATTCGAGCTGTTTGTTTTTGATATAATGCCCTAATTGGTTGCAAAAATTTATCCCCAAAATTCATTTTATCTAAAACTTTCATCAAAAATTGCCAATTCAATTGATCAAAAGCTTTTTCAGCATCTAAAAAAATTAGCGCCGCAGGGATCTGGTTGTTCCTTTCCAAGAATTCCAACACATCAACTATATGCCTCACGTTATTTTTCATTTGCCTACCACTAATAAACCCAGTTTGATCCCCATGAATCACCCGTTGCAGAACCCTCATCAGTCTATTAGCCAGCACCTTAGCAAATATCTTGTAGTCTGTATTTAATAGTGATATCGGTCTATAGTTTTTTACTTGAGTAGCATCTTGGTCTTCCTTCGGGATCAGAGAGATAAAAGCAGTTCTCCAAGATGGAGGCACCTTTCCCCCTCTCTGGATTGTCTGGAACAATTCCTTTAACGGTTTAACCATCTCTAATTGTAAATTTTTGTAGTAAGCCGCAGTCAAACCATCTGTACCTGGCGCTTTGTTGACCTTCAACTCCTTAATTATTGTAAATATTTCTTCTTCTGTAATCAATTGATTAATCTCCTCTTTTTGTACTTGCGTAAGAACCGGGATGCTAGCATTCTCCAAATACTCATCAATATCTTTTTCATTAATCTTCTCCTTAGCATATAATTTAGAATAAAAATCCACAAAGGCTTCCTTAATAAGATCCTGTTGAAACACTACCTTCCCCTTATGTTCAATTTTGTCTATGTTAGAAGCCCTCTGCTTTTTCCTTAGTCTATAAGCTAGCCATCTACCTGGCTTATTAGCATTGCAAAAAGTATTATGCCTGGCAAACCTCAAGTTGGTTGCCACTTGATCAGCCATTAATTTATCAAATTGTCCTCTTAATAGCTTGATAGCCTCCTTAGTCTTCACATCCAATGGATTCAACATCAAGGCCTTCTCTTTTTCCTTAATTTCATTCTCCAATTCTTTCCTTCTAGCTTCCAAAGTACGTCTATATTTATTATTCATATATATCAGCACCCCTCTCATATATGCCTTGCTAGCATCCCAAACCATGTCCATAGACGTATCCTTATTCATATTAATTTCAAAAAAATCCTTCATCCGTTGTTTACATTCTTCCACATTTTTCTGATTTCTAAACAAGTTCTCATTTACGCGCCACGAGCGCCTATCTCTATTGTCCTTATTGATCTCTAACCATACTGGACTATGGTCAGAAATAGCTCTTGCACAGATCTTTACCTTCTTAATCCTAGAAAAAAAGTCATTAGTCAGCAAAATGAAGTCAATCCTAGAAAAAGATTGATGTCTATCAGAAAAAAAAGTATAATCCTTTTCATGCAGGTGTGTGTCACGCCAAATGTCTCGCAATTCCAAATCATCCTTCATTTCAAAAAAAGACTTAGGCAGTCTGGCATGGCACGGAATACGCTTAAAAAAACCAGCCTTATCCATCTGTACGTCCAAAACGCCATTCCAATCCCCCATAAAAATAAACGATTTGTAATCCAACTGAGTAAGCTTTGTATGAAGTGAGCTAAAAAAGTCAGCCTGTTGTTGTTGTTGATTAGGAGCATACAGTCCAACTAAAAGCGTTTTTTTACCTTCTAACAACAAATCTATCATTACGTATCTTCCATGCTTGTCTGCTTCAATTAAGTCCGCTGTTATAGCACTTTTAACATAAACAACCACTCCGTTTTTCTTATTCATTGCAGAGGCAACAAATTGCGTACCCAATCTTGAATTCAGTAAAAACTTTTGGTCCATAGCCCTAATATGCGTTTCTTGCAAACATATAACATCAGTCTTAAATTGTTTTAAGTATTTAAAAACTTTCTTCCTCTTCTGAGGCGAATTTAGTCCATTAACATTCCAAGTTAAGAATTTAGTCGCCATTCTTGTCGCCCCGAAGCTTCTGGAGCACCTCTCCAATGGCCCTATCTTCTTTGGGCCGCGCTCCTCCCACTGCCTCGCTGTAAGTACGCTTTGAAAGTTCCATAAATTTCTGCTGGTCTTGTTCTTTTATTTGTTTTGCTCTTTTTAAAGCAGCACGCGTCACCCTTAGCTCTCCAGCATCAGCCAACAAAGTTGTAATTTGATCCCTTCCAGCACCATCCTCCTCTGTCTGACCATCTTCAGCCTCATGAGGTTTTTCTTCACCAAATCCCTTTGCCGCTTCCAAAAGTGATAGTGGGGTTGCTTTTAAAACATTATTGTAGAAATCACGCGCCTGTGCCACAGTAACCAGGCGGTATCTTTTACCTTCATACATCGCCACCAGCCCAACTGGAATCTCCCATCTGAACCTTATATCACGTTGCTTAAGTTCCTGCACAAGAAATGCAAAGTCCTTTCTTCCCCTTAAAATCTTTGGAGGGATTTCCTTTAAGACCAAAACTTCTTGGTCAGCAACCACTACTTTAGTATCGTAGGCAGCTTGAATAACTTCATCTCTGATTTCTCTCTTTGTAAAGTAAACCACCACATCTCTAGGTAACTTCCTCTGTCTGGCAATCCATGAGTTAACACGAAAAACTTTATCCATACATCCCTTTATTTCAGATGCTGGCTGACCCAATACTGCTTCCAGGGCTTCAGAAATCAGCTGCTTTAAATCTTCTTTAATATTTTCTTTTAAGCCTCTGACTCTAACAGCATACTGCATCTGGTGAAACTGAACAAGGCTTAACTCTCTGTCCATTTTGTCTCTTAAGTCTTCATTCCCCAATGCCTTTACTTCTAGTACAGCATTTTTTTGAGTCAAATCTTCCACTTTTTCTTCCAAACCTTGCACACATTCAGCCACACTTTCCACTGTAGACAAAATGTCTACCCTCATCGCACTAAATTTCTCTTCCATCCTCTCTTCTATTCTCTCCTCCATTTTTGCCAATTTATCACCCAATGTTACTAAAATTACCTGGGCATGTTTTTCAAGGGCATCTTGTAAATCCTTCGATGTCAATGCAGCAGGAGGAAGCAAGGTTTGCAACGATGTCTGTTGCACCGGAGAAGTTCCAGCACTCCGAAGAGTTTTTGAGGGAGGTTTAGCCGCCATCTTTTACTTTCACTTGTGACGCACTTTCACTTTAAGTTTAAAAAGTCCATTAAGCTCGAGAGTAAAAATAAAGATCCTCTTCACCTTTTCCTCTTGTACCGCTCTGCCTGCTCCTTTTATTCCAGGGTCTTTCCTTCTGGCAGGGGTGGTCGTAAACGCCTGGCTCTGCTCCAAGAAATCCGGAGCAGAGACGCTGACCAGCTGGGAGCAACCCAGGCTACGGGGGAGTTCGATCCTTCAGCCGCCCAAGCTTTAAACTCAGGCGGCCCCGGAGAACTCGACCCCTACCTGGGGCCTCACCCCCTCCTCTTCTCCCGAGGAGGGGGCTTCAAATTCACCCAAACAGCTGATCGGCGCTGTTTCGGGTGAAATCTACACAGCTGAGCCGCGGGCAGCCCGAAAAGGCTGTCTCCGGCGCTCCGCCGCCACCGGAAGTCTATAGCTAGTAATTTTTGTGTGCTCGTTTCTTTGTAAGACCTATAATGGCCAACTATTTCAGCATAATGACATTTATACATTTTTAAATCTGGTTTACAAAAATAATATATAATGCACCCTGATTCTTACACATTTTTTGAAAGCATAATCCCAAATTTATTTAGATATAATAATGCAGGAAACATGCTGGGATGTTTTTTCTTATTTTTTTTAATTACAAAGTTGTAATTTATTTTAAAAAATTGGAAAGAGTTATAATTTATTTTATGATTCATGCTTTGTATGAGATTTTCTTCATAATAAGAAAAGCCAATATTGTATATTGTTAGTTGTTGAACTCTTCGCATTTGTTACTCTTAAATTTTAGCATCTGATGTAGAAGTTCACTAGGAACTCATTGTGAATGTCAGGATGAGAAAGGAAAGGAAAGTAATTCCAATTTGTTTCTAGTTAATTTGTTACCCCAGTTGTTTTTCTCAGTTGTTTTTCTGACATTTCCTGGTATTACTTAGAAAAATAACAAATTATATCCTAATATGAAATGTCCAAATTTTTTTGTCAACAAGAATTCATTTTTGTGTGTTTTTGAATGCAGTACATTAGTAAATCCCACGCCTTGTGATTTAAAATAGGGCTTTTTGAAATTTTGCTTACGGTCCATATTCATTTGATAAAACATCCTGATATAATGGTAAAAGACTGTGCCTGTGAATGAGAAAAGGTTATCCATACCAACTGAACTTAAATATTACCTCAGTTGTAACATAACATTTTGAGGATATCACCGACTAAATAAGGCTATTAAATTTGCCAGTTTCAGCCAAATCATTGGAAATGGCTTTGTAGTGGTCTATTTACCAGAGAGATGTACCAGAGGCTTTTGTTGACAGCTTTTTATGGATGTCTTGCTGAACGTTTAATTTATTTGTTTTCCATTTTATAGAATCATGGCATGGTTCCATTGGAAGGTATCTCAAAAATCATCTAATCTAACCACCTTGCTCACTGTTGAAACATTTCAGACAGATTGTCTGGCCTGACCTGGCTTAGATGTTTGGGGGGGGGGGGAAGAAAGACCCTCAACTCCATTTATAGTGAGAGGTATAACTTACTGAAGCCAAGTGGTTACAATATAAAAAATCCAGATCTAAATATTCCCGCATAAACCCAGTATTTTTCTCTTCTCCCGGACCCTGCCCTCTTGGTCCTTTTATAAATGTCCAATGGTGTTCAGACTAGGTGTTTTGGTGACAGTCCTAAAGTTTTGTGCCTCTTTGGTGGACATTCACATACTGTTCTCACACTTGGGACCTTGGATCTGCCCGGCTCTGTTCCAGGCTGGCACCTCTGGTTCCTGTCATCCTGTCATCCTTCCTCCCTATATCCCCTTATTCGTTCCTCCCTCTCCCCTTTTATGGCAGGATGCCATTGAAGCAAAGCAGGGCTGAACAATGTGATGGCAGATCTGACACAGATAGCAATCCAATCTTTGCTTAAAGCTCTCCATTGAAGGGAAACCTATCACCTCATGACTAGTTGACAGCTCTTACCATGAAGACATTCCTTTTAATATCTAGCCTTAATCTACTTTCCTGTAACTTTAACCCACTGATTCTATCCGCATGCTCTAGAGTGATAGAGAAGAAAACCACTCCTTCCTTTACGTATCTGAAGATTACAATCACATTTTTTCTGTCTTCAGTTCTGCAGGCTAATTATATCCAAGTCTTTTAGCCTGTGCTCCTTGGATTCTGTTTTTTCTTCCCTCTTTTTCTTGGCAGCTGTTGTCTGCCCTCTCAGGTGATCTGCTCCCATTGCAAGCAGTTTGGAGAATAAAATAATCAGTTAAAAATGTTGATTGGATTGATTATGCATAAAAACAATGAGGAGTTCATCTTAAAAGCAAATTTATTTCTGGCTATCTGCAGTTCTTCTGTTGTCGTCTCAAGACTATCTTAACACTTAAGGCCATATACTGCCCTGTAAACCGCCCTGAGTCCTACGGGAATAGACCGGTATACAAATCCAATAAAATAAATAAAATAAATAAAATATACAGGTACTCCCCAACTCTCACCCACACTGGCATTCTGGTTGTAAGTTTTACAAGCTTTCTTTGTGCTGTTTTTAAAACTAACGTGGCAGTTATTAAGCAAATCTGTGATCTTTAAGCAAACATGGTGGGTGGTTTTAAGTATGAATCCATTCGTTTGAATGAGTGCTTTATGAAAATCAGCAAAAATTGCCCAAAATTGGGGGGGGAACATTATGAATCACATTCATATGATTTTGGAATGCCATGATCAGCCATAAAGATGACCAGTTGCCAAGCACCCAACATGTGGCCATGTGATTATGAGTGTGTGCTTTTGTGTGTGAGAGACCATTTTCAGTGGCCGGGGAAAGTCCATTCCTTGACTATCATAAATGCAGTTGTTCACTGACCATTTGTTAAATAAAATATAACCTGTATTCTGATTATCCTTCCAAGGTTCCTTGTGGAAGCATTCCATATGCTTTACGGACTTAGTAATTGTATACAGTTAGTCCTGGCTCTATAGCTGATGTACATTTTCTCTGCGTCTCTACCTATATAGACTGTCATGTTGACATATGCATTGATTGATTCACCCATTACTTTAAACTGTATGTGAGATGTTTAATTATGATTTATTCAGTAATTGGTGACTCCTCACACTGTATGGAAGCAGCCAATTGCACATGCTTGTCTCTGCACACCCACACCTGCTAATATAGTCTTATGGAATTATCACAGTGGTTGAAATTTACTTACAGTATTCAGTATAATTCTACAGAACTAGAGATTGTCAAAGCTCAAAGGTAAAAATTGTTGTAATTCCGTCTTGGCCATGTCCAATTAATTTGAGCAAAATTTTAAACATATCAGTTTCTTTCTTAAGCTCTCCAGTAGACAGTATCCCATGTTGTTTTGTTTTTAGTTGTTTGGGGCATCATAAATCAGCCTGACAACAGCTAACACTGAAGCTGAAATTATTCTAGCATCTTTGTCTAAGGTAGAAAAGAGCAGAGCGAATAGAAGTCTCTGCCTGCCCTTTGGCAGAAGGTTTAATCCTTCCCTTTCCCTTTCCCCCTTCCCTTTTTTAGAAATAGACTGAGAAACTTTTAAATTATACACACAACGTTTGTAAATACTCCCATTGCTATACAGACTGGCATCTGTAGATGTTGCATCATGTCCTCAGTTTGTTTTTTCCTCAGCTTTATTCACCCAGGGTGTAGGATAACAGTGAATTTAATATGCAAAAATATAGAGAAAACACTAAACTAAAGAGACAAGCGTTAAACAGATTGGTTGAGTCACTTGCAGTGCTTAATTTTGCAGGTACTTTTTGTCCATGATAGAGATGTGTCTGAGACTGGCAAATAAGTCAGGTTGCATGACTTTAATGTCCTCTATTCTCTTCCATAAATATCAGCCCAACTGACCTTCTCAAAACAATATTCTCCTAGCCTATCAGGGCTGAAGTCCATTCCTTACGTAGCTGAAACGTCATGGGGGAGGTCTTGAGAAAAAATACAGAACCCAGTGATTTTCATTATCTCTTTTCTCTGCAACCATCTGAGATTAAGCTTGTATGAAACATCTCAGTAAAGTTTAGAGTTCTCTGGCTGAAATAAAAGTTTTAGTAGTCAATAACTTGTAGAGTTTTATGAAGCAGCTGTGCTCTGCACAGTTGAGGGCACACAATTCTCAAGTTGCTTATTGTTGCCATGAACCAGCATCAGCTACCAGTTCTAGTAGCTGGAACATTTTCCTTGAGTGAGATGACAGATATATATACTGCACATATATAGAAGCCTCTTTGGGTTACTGTGCTGAATGAGGCATCTGAGTAATAAGGAACAGTATAGCAGATTCAGTTCACTTACAGATACAGCAGCTTTAAGGGAGTGTTTTGCACAAACCTTCATAAAAGTGAAGCTTTGCATAACTTTAGTAGATTGTCCCATCTAACAAAATGGTTGGTTTATCAAATTCTTTTGAATTTTAGGCCTGGACAGTAGGCTACATACTAGCAGAATATTATAGCACTGATTGGACAGATTAATCAAGCTTTCAGAAGCAGAAGAATAGAAAATAATGTATATAGTTGTTCTTGCAGGAAAAAATACACAAAGGTGGGGTTTCAAAGTATATTTCTTTTTATTTTATTACACTAACGTGTAAGCCTATTTGGCAGATTTCCTATAGCTTAATAAAATGATCCTTCTCCACATTGTAGAACCACAAATCTTTCTGAGGACAAAGGTGCACTTATAAGTGGAACACATGACCTTGAAATGACTAGACAGAAAATGGGTTAGTCTAAATCTTTTCTTTATTTTTAAGTATGCTTTTCATAGTCCATGTTCTTCCTTTGAATTGCCTCTCAACTTTTCCCATCATTTTATTTCAATTCTCAGAAAAGGTTGGTTGAATAAATGGCTGAGTGCCTCACAAAAGTCAAGGAGCTATGCTAGAGGAAGACTCCATAAGGATACCATAGCCTGTGTCTCTTCATTATGCTATTATTTTTAAGCTATGATCATTGTAATCACTGAGGCTCCTGTGTAATTATGGATTGGATTGGATTGTGCATTTTGCCATATTGTACACTGTCTAAAAGTATCTACTGGTCATCTAGGCCCTTCATTTGAGATCCAGAGAAGAAGAAAGACATAGAAACAATTCCATAATGCCTAAAAGCCACCAGTGCAGCAGTGCTGTTGACAGGCATACCCCATTCAATTTAGCATTACATCCTGCCTGCCATTTGATTGTTTCTGTGATCATGTAACATAATTACTAAGCTACCGTGGAAGATCCGAAGTGATCAATCATTTCTTGAAAGTTAAATTGCAATTTTGTATAAATAAGTATGCTGGTTTGATGATGGAGACCAGGCTTAATAAAGAGACCAATTCTGCATTAGAAGATCATGAATGGAGAAAATAGAATAAAATCTTAATGAATCAGTCATTTCTGACTATATCAAAAGTATAAAAATAATACAAAGATACAAGTAGATCGAGGAAAACAGTAGGACGCATTCAAAGTACCGGCAGTCCTCGACTTGCAACCATTTGTTTCGTGACCATTTGAAGTTACGACAGCACTGAAAAAAGTGACTTATAGTCATTGTTCACACTTATGACCATTGCGGCATCCCCATGGTCATGTGACCAAAAATCAGATGCTTGGCAACTGGTTCGTATTTACGACGGTTGCAGGGTCCCGGGTTCATGTGAACACCTTTTGTGACCCTCTGACAAACAAAGACAATGGGGAAGCCAGATTCACCTAACAACCATATTACTAATTTAAGAACTGCAGTGATTCACTTAACGACTGTGGCAAGAAAGGTGGTGAAATGGGGCAAAACCCGCTTAACAACTGCCTTGCTTAGCAATGAAAATTGTGGGTTCAATTGTGATTGTAAGTCGAGGAATGCCTGTAAATTGTCACCCCCTACAGCTAATCCCAAAGTGATCTAAAGACTCTGTCCTCTTCAAAATGGCCTTTGAAACAAAGAGTACAGTCTTACTAGTAATATGCGGGTTCGTTCCTTGCAGAAAGTAAGACAGTTTCTCTCAAAGAGTCCCAATATTTTTTAGCTTTTGAATAAGAGTCTGACTAAACGGCCTTTCCTGCAGAGCCCAGTTTTCAGTACAGAGAATATGTCCAATGTCTTCAATGGCTACTAAGGTAAAGGTAAAGGTTCCCCCACACATGCGTGCTAGTCGTTTCCAACTCTAAGGGGCTGGTGCTCATCTCCGTTTCAAAGCCGAAGAGCCAGCGCTTGTCCGAGGACGTCTCCGTGGTCATGTGGCCGGCATGACTAGATGCCAGAGGCGCACGGAGCGCTGTTACCTTCCCACCGTAGTGGTCCCTATTCTTCTACTTGCATTTTTACGTGCTTTCGAACTGCTAGGTTGGCAGAAGCTGGGACGAGTAACAGGCGCTTACTCTGTTATGCGGCACTCGGGATTCGACCCGCCAAACTGCCGACCTTCCGATCGACAAGCTCAGCGTCCTAACCCACTGAGCCACCGCGTCCCTTCTCAATGGCTACTACTCTACTAATATACAATCTTTCCTCAAATAGAGAGGGGAGAGGAGAATGGGACAGTTACCGTTCCAAAAATGGGGATACCAGCAAAACCAAGCAGGGAACCCTCTGATATTAGATATATTTGCACTGAATCCTTCAGTTGCTTCTCTCCTAGGTTCATGCAGCCTTCTCTCAAAGCAGTTTTAAGAAAATGCTGTCTGGACTGAGATGTTTTGGCATCAGTTTGCATGGTATTTAGTAGACATTGCTTGCTAACTCATCCTCCCATTTGACAGTTCCCTGCTGCTGTTTCCTCTCAACTTTCCATTCCAGAAAAGGAACTGCCAATTACTGTCATTCCTGTAGAGGTGCGTGCAGTGTATGTGTGGGGGGGAGGGGAGGGGAGGAATCCTCCCTCTGCAAAGCAGCCAATCAATATGCAGGCCTTGGTCTAAAAGAGAAGAAGATATAGAAGGCCAGGGAGATAGCAGATAAAAGAAGAAGAAAAAAAAGCACTACTTTGAAAGTGGAGAGAAAAAATGTACTTGGAGGCCAAATTCACAGGCAGAGGATGAGTTCAGGCTGATGTCATTGGTTCCTGCTCTCCAAAATGACTGATGAACTGTCCTAGAGATGGGGCAACCTGGGATTGTCAATAAGACCATTGTGGCTGATACAGAATTACTCAGATAGAATCATGTGACAGTTTGTAAATATCTCAATCCATTTTGAGAACATTTAATGATGTTGTGGAGGCATGGTGGCCTAATGGTTAAACTGATGGGCTTGAGAAGATCAGCAGTTCGAAACCCAAGAATCGCATGATGCGGTAAGCTCCCATCACTTGTCCCAGCCCCTGCCCACCTAGCAGTTCAAAAGCATGCAAATGCAGGTAGATAAATAGTACCACTTTGGTGGGAAGGTAACAGCATTCTGTGCACCTTGGCTTAAACCACAGAAATGTCTTGGGACAACACTGGCTTCCTCGACTAAGAAACGAAGATGAGCACCAACCCCCTAGAGTAAGACATGACTGAACAGGGGAAACTTATATCTTTACCAATGAGGTTGTGAAAGGGAAATAGTTCCAAATTAATTCTTTGAAAGAAACTCTAATCTGGTAGGTTATCAGAAGATGCTATGCCTCTTTTTAATGTATAGAAGCCCAATCTCTTTTTGTTCCATATGAAGAGAGAACAGTCAAGACAGAAAGTGAGATAGTTAACCCCTAGTTTTCCCAGATGATTATTCTGCATAACATTTCTGTTTTCTCACTTGGATCTTCAGTCACGTTCTAATCAAATTTAAAAAAAAGTTTAAAAGGTTTTTATTATTTATCTTGAGATTTTGCTCTGATGAGTAAAATCTAATGGGCATACCTCTTCAGCTAGTTGAATATATGAATGTGACACATTTCTGAGTTGTTAGAATTAGATAAGAATCTCATTAAAAGTTTAGAGTCTGATCCCAATTACAATTTAGAGTGATTGTCAAATGTCAGAGCTATGTCTGAGATGTCTGAGAAACCATTTCTCCATGGAGAAGGGCAATTTGGTAGCATAATGAACAGAAATTTATTGCACATAATAACAGTAAGGCCGTTCAGGGCCTTTTCTTGTTCTGCATATATGGGTTTCTGGAGTATCACCATTTTTATCAATGCATTGCCCTTGTATTCACTTTCTCTTTGGTTTAAATCACTGAAATGGGAAAATTTCATTGTTCTACATCAGTCTGTTTGAAATTAAGGGTAGAAAATAACTTGGTTGGCTCTAGGATGCCAAGCAAATAGCATCCTAAAGCACAGTTTTCACAAGGTCACACCTTCCAGAACTTGGGGGACTATTCTTGCTCTTTGCATTATTCCACAGTTTTGCATTTTGTCCGCTACTTTGTCCAGTCTGCAGCATCAGTGAGGCATACGCCTACGGCTCCGCATGCGTCATGCAGGCAGTCCATCCATCACTTTTACAGTCATCCTTGGAGCCACCAGCCATCTGGCTGAGTGGAAATGCCCTCTCACGATGGATTCCACATCAGCTGCACCACCTCGGCCTGACTTCTCCCATTTTGTCTCGAATTGGGTCAACTTTGAAGGCTTTCTGGATATCTTTCTAATATGATCGTCTGATCATTCTCATTTCCATTGTAACTAGCTATATAATAATTCTGGGGAATTAACCTCCCAAAATTATTAAATGGGTTATCTAACTGTGAGAATTATACTATGAGTACAAAGTTTGCCAAATATTGGTAATGACTCTGACAAAGGTTTATGTTTGCGTAAGGCCCAGCCCAAGAATGGCATAGAACAATCCAGCCAAAATTGAGTTCTTTGTTTGCTCACGCCAAAGACATAAATTTTTGCCAGATTAACCTTTTACTACTCCCACGCCACTGCTATAACCTGGGAGATTCAAGAGAGTGGCTATCTTAAATCTCTTTCTCTGTTTCCTATCCAGCATCGCACTGTGTTGATTCTTGTCTCACCCCCTCCCCTCGCTGCTGCCAATTCCCCGCTGAAAAGCCCAACCAAGTAAAACATCAGAGCCATTGCAAACTTCTAATGATGACTTTTATTGAGCAAAATCAAACCGGTAGGGCCAAAGGGAAGCTAGCTCTAATGAAACGGCAGGAAGCAGTTAATTAAAAGAGCGAAACTTCTCCCACCCCTCTCTGACAGTACAGGTCACGTTGTCCAATACATCTTCTAATAATTATTATGAGAACAGACTTTAGTTTCGCCAACACAGTTCTTCAGCAGCTTTGGGTAAACTCAGAGATTTCTTCCCTTCCTCCCCCCTCCGTTGGCCAGTTAGAAGCACACTGCGGTCCTAAAGGCAGTAGGGTTCGTAGCTTGACACCCGCCTTGAGATGTGCTGCCTGGGAAACTACCATTTCACTGTAATCCATCACACCACCTCCCTCCCTCCCTCCTCATAGGCGCCATCCAGCACTGTTCTGTTTTAACTACGCATGATGTGCAGAGAAACATGAAGGTGAGAAGGACAGACATAAATCCAATAAATAAATAATCTGGCATCCTGAACAAATATTGGGAGGTGGCCAATATATTCTGTGTGTGCATAGCACTTCTCTGATTGCACAAGAGACAACAAAATTTCCCGGATTGGATTACATTTATGTGTGTGCACCCTCAAAAGCATCAACATTCTCTGTCCCAGTATAAGCAGAAGTATATTAGATATGAAGAAGGATTAGGGAAACAATCATTCAGTACAGAAATGCATAATTGCCTAGAAAGTAGATAAACTCTTAGTCATCAAATTCAGACGTGGCATCTGTTTCTTGGAAAAGTATAAGATGTTTGAGTCTTGCATGTCTCAGTCAAGATTTGAGGATCCTGTGTCTGAAACTATTTTGCAAATGAAACTTTCTGTAATATTTACGTTTAGGCCATTACTCTCTGAAGACAATGTGAATGTCATTTAGGGATGAAATAGCAGTTTACCTTCTGAGACACCCTCAGCTGTTTGTGATTTGTTGCCTTATAAAATACCGTATTTTTCGGACCATAAGACGCACCTGACCATAAGACGCACCCAGTTTTTAGAGCAGGAAAACAAGAAAAAAAATATTCTGAACCAAATAGTACCGGTATACTAGGAAGGAAGGAGGGGAGATAGAGAGAAGGAAGGAAGGAAGGAAGGAAGGAAGGAAGGAAGGAAGGAAGGAAGGAAGGAAGGAAGGAAGGAAGGAAGGAAGGAAGGAAGGAGGAAGAAAGAGAGAGATAGAGAGAGAGAAAGAAAGAAAGAAAGAAAGGAGAGAGAGAGAGAGAAAGAAGGAAGAAAGAAAGAAGGAAGGAAGGAAGAAAGGAGGGAGGATGGAGGGAGCAAGGAAGAGAGAGAGAAAGAAAGAAAGAAGGAAGGAGGGAAGGGAGAAGGAAGGAAGAAAGAGAGAAGGAAGGAAGGAAGAGAAGGAAGGAAGAAAGAAAGGAGGGAGGGAGGGAGAAGAAAGAGAGAAAGAAAGAAAGGTAGGTACCGGTAGTTTCTTTTCCCTGAATAGGTTTTCTAAGATGCCGAAGCAATTTCAAACAATTAGCAGTATTATCTTGCAAATGGGAAATCACTTCCAATAAACTTCGTAGAGAAACCTGCAGGGACAACTCCTCGCGGCTTTGCTGGGGCAAGTCGCCTATGAGGTTTAGTTTAGAAAAAACTATTTCTTTAGCAGCGAGGTAAAAGAAAGAAAATGTGCGCGCGCAGGGAGGGGGAGGCAGTCAGAAGGCATGGCAGGCACGTCCGTATTTCCTCCCCTGCTGACCAATCACAGGGGCAGGGCGGAGAATTCCATGTCTTCATTCAATCACGTCTCTCCAATGGAGCTGATGGACTGCGTTGACTGAACAGGAGACAAGTGTTTTTGCTTACCTTCGGACCATAAGACGCACCTCGTTTTTCCACCCACTTTTGGGAGGGGAAAAGTGCGTCTTATGGTCCGAAAAATACGGTATATGTTTTATAAGTCCTAGAAATTAGTTGTTATATTATTCTAGGAGACCTGTCTTTATCACTCCGGTTAAATAGACTCCCTAATTTATTACAACAGACTTTGAAAAACAGTGTATTAAAAATATATTTTAAAAAAATCAGCCTCTTAAAGTTTTGAAGAGGTGCTTGTGGAGTTACTAAACAACCTGTGATCCTTTGAGATCCTTTCGGAGGTATTTTCTTGCCAGATTCCTCAATCCCTTCAACCAGAACAGACTTTCTTATGCCTTCTAACTGCCTTCAATGGAAAAGTTGTAATGCCTTCAGAGGTGCATCTCCGTTGAAAAGAGCCCATGTCGAACTATATAGCGCAGTCAAACATCAGCACAGGAAATGTTTTATGACATCGGGTCTCCCGATACTCCCATGTAACACCTCTACTCTGCGAGCTGCATTGGCTTCCGGTTGCCCTTTGGGTGAGATTCAAGGTGCTGGTGATGACCTATAAAGCCCTAAATGGCGAGGGTCCAGGATATCTGAGGGAACACCTGCTGCCAGCATCAAGTTACCTTCGTCCAGTGCGCTCCCACAGGGAGGGCCTTCTCAGGGTGCCGCCGGTACAAGATTGCCGGCGGGTAACACCCAGGGGGAGGGCCTTCTCAGTGGGTGCGCCTGCCCTTTGGAACCAGCTGCCTGCGGAGCTTAGGACTGCCCCCGACCTCCGTTCATTCCGCCGGGACCTGAAGACCTGGCTCTTCGAGCTCTCTGGCCCAGGCTGAGAATTTTTAATTTTAATTCTAACTGGGGTTTTTATTTTCTCTCAGGGTTTCATTTAATCTTTTTTAATTGTTTTAACTTTTGTATTGATTTTCTTTTAAATATCCTGTAAACCGCCCTGAGTCCTTCGGGAAAGGGCGGTATATAAATCATAATAATAATAATAATAATAATAATAATAATAATAATAATAATAATAATAATAATAATATAATTTTGTTTTATGTCATAAACTGTTACGATAGTTTTTATACCATAAAATTTTTTATAAACTGTCAGCCAGTTTGGCATTTTTATCCAACTAGCGAATCCTTCCCAAGGACCTGGGCTAGTCAGATGTTGTTGTTTGATGCTGTTAAAGGTATCATCACAGGATGTAAGCTGTTCCAAGTAAATAAATAAATTATTTTATAAAACTTTCTGTTCCATAGGAGTCCATTTTGAATGCATTCTGTAAGTTAGCCTGTTGGATCTACTTTGGCTCAAAAGGTTTTCCCCTGTGGTGCACTGTTTCAACCAGTTATAAGTTACAAGGACAGAACATTTTAGTATTATATAGATTTTTCAGCATTCTGTATCTGATTGTGAACTACTGAGTGGTTTTCTGGTTTGAGAATTGAAGATAAATACTTGTGTTCAATGACGATACTACACAAGCAACTAAGTAGTGTAAATTAATTGTATTTTCATTAAGAAACTATTTCAATGTAAGATTTATGTGGATTCTATAATATGATCCAATGGAAATTAACTACTTTGAAGCTCCTTTAAGGTTAATAGGAGAAAGTTAAGCTCACATGTGTTTCACCTTTTCTCATTAAGCTAGAAGAGTTTTCAACAATAAAGTTAATTTGTTTTATACCCCATATTTCTGTGATTTAAATGAATTTGAACTAAATTCCATTGCTGGATACTGATTTTTCAAAACAATGTATCAATACAGTATATTAATACTGCAGAAGTATAAGTGCTCTTCTATAACTGACATATAACTGAATCATCTAGCAAGCTAACACAGAGATGTCAAAATAATATAGACTAAAATTGATAAGGATCATGCTTTAAAAAGTTGCCCTATTTGAGTCTATGGGTTCTACTTCATATTTATGTCACAAAAGTTATACAAATATTTAAATATTTGTTAAACATTAACATATGCATACTGAAAGCTATATATACAGTACTGTAAGCTAGCCACAAGGAATTCCTTTCTCATTGACCAAAAACATAAGACTAACTTGCCATTGTTAGGTTGAGTGCTTCTCTTTTTACCCAAACAGTGAAATAACACTGGGATTAGGAAAGCTTGACTGAATTATGATAAATATCAACATAAATTATTATCATAGTAGGGCATATAGTCAGCCAGATATTTGGACTGGATTTGGCATTTTTATCCACCTAGGAGTCCTTCTCAAAGACGTGGGCTAGTCAGATGTTGTTGTTTGATGCTGTTAAAGGTATCGTTACAGGATGTAAGCTGTTCCAAGTAAAGCTGCCTTTTGTAATTGACTGATGGAGATTTTGTTAATGTGGATGGTGTTCAAGTGGGGCTCCAGGACATTTGGGGATTTCCCCCAAGGCACCTATTGCTGGTACTATATCGGCTTTCGTTTGCCACAGTCATTCCACTTCTATTTGCAGGTCTTTGTATTTTGTGATTTGTCTCCAGTTCTTTCTCTTCTATTCTTCTGTCTCTGGGTACTGCCATATCCACTATCCATATTTTTAATTTTTAAAAAATCTGCCCACTATTTGTGTTTTAATGTTCTTGGCTTTTTTACGGTGAACGTTTGCAGCAGAGGTTTTGTCCATTAGCTGCTGCTGCTCTTCAGTCGCTAAGTCATGTCTAACTCTTCGCAACCCCGTGGACAACAGCACAGCAAGCCCTCCATCTTCCACTGTCTCCCTGTGTCTGCCCAAACTCACGCCCACTAAGTCTATGACGCTAACTAGCCATCTCGTTCTCTGCTGTAATCCATGTATTTGTATGCATATCTGAGCCAGTGATCTGTATTTATTTGGTTTCTAACTCACATGGAAGCTGATCCAGCTTTACTGATACAAAGATTTGCCTTTAACATAAAAAAAACTTTGTGACACAATGTTCTAGATGAGTGGGTGGGTGAGTGAAGATTCCTACATTGAGAGGTTTCAATTGACAAGAGCCCTCAGCCTACAGTTTTTGTGTGTTTGGTCCCTACAGGTTACATTTCTCAGTTATAAATTACTGGATGACATCAGGTGGTCCAAGAATCCTACAAATGCAAATAACCACAACACATTGTAGTAGTAATGCCCCAAATTGCCAAGGCAAACACTATTTACCATGCCATTTCTCATCAGAAACGAGGTCAGAAGATATTTGAAAAACTCGCTGCTGCAATAGGGAATAAGGAATGTAGATTCTTCCGATTCTTTCTGGGCAGCATCTGCCAGTCTTTATCATGTACTTTCTTGGGCTTTGGTGAGTTGAAATTCACTGCTGTTGTGAAGTGCTAGCATTGCCAATCCCTTGTCCAAAATTTAGGAACTTGTACTGATTCAGATCATAGTCCCTCTAGCTCAATATAATCCATGTTAGCAGGAAGAATTTTTCCAGACTTTTAAATAGAGTTTCCAGCCTTGTCTAGGGACTGAGTCTGCATGCTCAGAATTAGAAGTAACAAATAGCTATTAGGTATTTTCCTAAAACTAGGTTACAGAATTTCAAATTAGTGTCCAGTACACATTAATTACAACTATAAGGTAGCTTTTTTAATACATCTGAATTGAAGTTTGCACCTTGATAGCATTATGCCAGACAAGTAAGCAAAAAACCCACTGCACAGTTTATGAAATAATGGATACAATATTTACATATCAATTGACAAATTCCTATTGCAGGAGATGCCATATTACCTTGATGATACCTAGTAGCTCTTTTTATGGCTGTTTATTCATTTGAGATGCCATTCAAAGGCAAATTTCTTTTTTTAAAAAACAGAACTGTTCCTCTCAGCCAGTAAATCTGAATAACAAACAAAAAGGATTTATGTAATTTGGAAGTTGTACCTATCTGGTAGTGGCTATTTTAGCAACTTGAAGCTGCCTGTGTTTGTATGTGTGTGCGCACATGTGTGTATTCATTTATTAAAAGACCTCACTAATGAATTAAGAATAATTGAGGGGCTTCTCCCTGAGACACAATATAAACACTATGTAACTGATAACAGATATCCATGGATCGGGCAGCAAAGAAATTTGGCTCAATAGATTGTGTTTCATTGTCATGATAAAGACGATTAATTTAAAAGGGTTTTTAACATGTTGTGCATGTGAATCTGTGTCTGTCTGATTGTGTAAAAAACAAGTTTGCCTTAAACATGTGACCAGTTTTAATAGCAATAGCAATAGCCACTTAGTCTTATGTACCGCTTCATAAGTGCTTTACAGCCCCCTCTAAGCAATTTACAGAGTCAGCCTATTGCCCCCAACAATCTAGGTCCTCATTTTACTGACCTCGGAAGGATGGAAGGCTGAGCCAACCTAGAGCCGGTCAGAATTGAACTGCCAAACTGCTGGCAGTGAGCAGAATTAGCCTGCAATGCTGCATTCTAACCACTGCACCCCCACAGCTCATTATTAATGTCTGCATGGCTAGTAGGTTGTCCACCCATATGTTAACTGTCAAATTATTCTGCCTATTTCTGTCTGTAGAAACCTCAGATAAAAATGTTCATTTCTTACATGTAATTTACAGGAAAATTAATTTCAGTTGCATAGAGTGTTTAGATAAGTAAATACAAAGGGAAAAAATACAGTATATAGAGAGCTGAAAGTGTTGTATTCTTAGAGAGACCAGCTCTGCATTTTCTGCCTTAACTGACAAGAGCTCTCCAAAGCCTTTGGAAGAAGCCCTTCTTATCAGAAATGTCTCACTACTTTAACTGGAGATGCCGAGTTGTATCACTATCAATTTGGTTGTGCTTGTTATCTTACTTTGTGGATGTTCAACTTATATTGGACCCAACTGCTTTTTTTTTCTTGAAATCTTAAAACTTTGTCCCACAGAATTCGTATTGTGAAAAAATGATTGTAATCCTTAAAACCCAAAATAAATTGTCCAAAATAAATTCTGTTTACTCCGCATGTAATAGCCGTACCGATGGAGTAAAGAATGGGAATTTTTGTCATGGATTCCTAAAAGTTAATTCAAATTACTTAGTAGCGATGCATTACCTTGAGATGCCATAATAATAAAGCTAAAATCAACAGTGCATGTGCATTTCATAATACATTGCTAAATTAGCTTGCACGGCTGACAATGTGGATGTTTGAATAGATGGTATTAATTGGCATAACAACTCTCTTCCAGCAAAAGTTCTTTTGTGATTATGTGGTCAAAAGTCAGTGAAAGCCATTCCTTTAATTAAGATACTTCATATTAAATTCAGCTGATTAAAACTTTCTGTAATTAACTTAGTCACACAAAAGAGGTTAGCACCAGAAATCTGAGATTCAGAAATAGATATCTTGGTAGGTACAGGCAATACTTCAGTTGAATTCAATGAAAATGTGTTTGCTTTTGTGTGAGAGAGTTGGGACAAAGTGGGGTGGGGGACTTCTTTAACAAATAGATGCAGAGATTTTTTATACTGTTCGAACTTTTCATTTTGTTGGTATCTCTTTCTTGTAAATAAGTTTTATATACACTATATAAAAGATTGTGTCAGGAAATGTGTACAGACATCTTTCTTGGTGAATATGCATTGATTCAGGACAGAATTTGGACTAAACCATCCATCATCCCAATTGGCCAGAATCTGACATGGACTTCTGTTGAAGAAGGCTATTGGTTCACTTGTCCTGCTACCTCTCTGATGTAATGCGATAACTATTCACCTATTTATTCAGCCCAGCCTTAGCCTTGAAAGCCAGTCAGGTGACTTTCTCTTAGCCCAATCTACCTCACAGGTTGTTGCTGTGGGGAAAGTAGGAGGAGGAAGGTGTGGTGGATATGTTCCCTGCTTGAATTATTTGTAAAAAGAAGAAAATACATAAAAATACATTTATTGGATTTTTCCCCCTACCTCTTTTACTTTATCAATAAAACAAGGTGGCTAACATACTTAATATTCCTTCCTCCTCCTATTTTGCCCACAACAGCAACCCTGTGAGGTGGGTTAGGTTGAGAGAGAGGGACTGGCTCAAAGACACCCAGTCAGCTTTCATGCCTAAGGTGGGACTAGAATTCACAGTCTCCTGGTTCCTAGACTGGTGCCTTAACCATTACACCAAACTATAGGCTCAAAGCAGCTTTACCACTGGCAAAATGATGTAAAGATGACCAGATTTCAGCCTTTTTTAAAAACAGCTCAGAGGTTACCAGTCAAATCCCTTGTGAAAAATGAAAAGGATCAAAGTCAAGAAATATTGTCACAAGTCTTATTATACATCATGGATCACACACCGGGTTGACCTGTACACGTTGTTACAAGATTCAATCCACATCTCAGAGTGCACAGAGATTCTAACATAAAGCTCTAAAATTGGCCAGGGAACTTGCATTTAAACTTGCTCAGAAGCAACCAGTTCAGATGGGAGCAATAAAATAGAATAAGGTCGGTTGGCTGGTTGCTTAATTTGCTGTTTTATAAGACTGTTGTGACTGCTGTCTTCAACCTTTTTCGCTGACAATATTGAGAAACAGTGAGATACAAGTTAGCCATGAGTCAAAAGGAAGTTTACACAGAAAAACCCACTCCTTTAAATAAATTGCTCTAGACTTTCTCAATTTGTGTATTATCTTTTCTTGATGGGATCTTAAATGAAACAAACGATCTCATACATTTATAGTCTGTTCATGCAGTTTCAAATCGCCATGAATGCTTTGCCAAAATCACAGCAGTGTTTTCTGCTTCACTACTTTTACTGAGGACAGAAAATAAAAATAAAATAAATCAACAGTTCATTATAGCCTCCTTATCCAAGACAGCACCTCTGATAACCTTTCATTTAATCTGCATTTAATGCATGATTTGCCAAAATGATAATCTAAATTCACTTCACTTGTTTAATTGTGGGTTTGTAAGATGCAACAGGTGCGTAATCAGCACATTCAGTCTGTTGAAGTGTTGAATGGAATTGGGGCTTTCCCACCCCCCATACATGACAGCTTGGGTGTTCTGCTTTGCATCTTCTAAAGATGCTCAGATTGTGTTGCTTATTTAAAAGAGAGAGAGAGAGAGAGAGAGACCACCTTGGTTGAAAACTTCTGCTTATCCTCCAAAGAAGTAACGGGTGTATTAAGCTTTGAGAGGCTCATTGTTCAACTCCGACAATACATCACAGAATCCCCCCTTAAGAGCAAAAAAAAATATCCCTGTCCTTTGCAATGATGGCATTATAGTTCTTCAAGTGATAGATAGGATAGGAAATGATTTTCCCAAACCTACTCAAAAAAGCACGAACAATTCACATAGAAAAGCAAGCCCTTTCCGATTACGTATATATAGACTTTCATAACTGGGAAGAAGATACCAAATCTCTCACACCTAGTGGTTATGCCATGCAAGGATCTCAGTCTTATTTTATTTATTTTTTATTTACATTGCCTCCTACTTGCTCATGGCGACTCAAGGCGGCTTACAGGAAATAAAACACAACATAAAAGAAATAATAATAAAATAATAATAAGGTAAAGGTAAAGGTTCCCCCGCACATGCGTGCTAGTCGTTTCCGACTCTAGGGGCTGGTGCTCATCTCCGTTTCAAAGCTGAAGAGCCAGCGCTTGTCTGAGGACGTCTCTGTGGTCATGTGGCCAGCATGACTAGACGCCAAAGGCGCACGGAACGCTGTACCTTCCCACTGTAGTGGTCCCTATTTTTCTACTTGCATTTTTACGTGCTTTCGAACTGCTAGGTTGGCAGAAGCTGGGACGAGTAACAGGTACTTACTCTGTTATGCGGCACTCGGGATTCGATCCGCCAAACTGCTGACCTTCTGATCAACAAGCTCAGCATCCTAACCCACTGAGCCACCGCGTCCCTTAAAAATAATAATAACTCCCCCCCTTATGACTTATAAAAACCAGTCATTTAAATGGTTGCTTCCAGGATCCAAGTAGAAGCCAGTCTAGCTGGAGAAGAAAATCCAGCCTGGTTAAATGGCAAATTTTTTAGAGGCAAGGACAGTTTTGATGGTGGTGGATGTTAGTAGTTTAGGGAGAGTGAAGGAAGGACTTGGATGGAATTTTAAGCAGGACCAGGGAATCTGAGGGTGGAGCAGGAGAAAGGATAAAGTGAGTCGTAACAGCAGAAGAAGGTGCAGTGAAGGCAGATGGAAGTCTGCTTTTAGGGATGCACAGCCGTGTGCATCCCCAGGGTTCTTGATCTCATTTCTGGGTTGATGTTGGTAGATTCCAGGCTTATGGTTTTGTGTTACATCAATCTATTTCTCTATATTAAACATCTTGGTTCATCAGGTCTGCTATGCATTGGACCTAGGTTTTTGTGTTTAGAGCAGACCCAATTTTCTTTGGGTAGGAGACATCAGTATTACATGTAACATGGTGAGACCATTCCTTTATTGCTATGGAGCTGATTGGTGCCCTCCATGGGTCAAAGAATTTATTCAGTCTGGCCCAGGTATCTAATAGATCCACTTGTTTTCTGAAGATCCTTTGGAGAATATCACCAAGCTTTTATTAGGCAATTATGCTGAGACATTGGTCTTCAGCTGGAATGTGCTTCAGCTCTACAGTTTTGGGTAAAGCAGTACATTTGAGCAGCCTCTTCTTGCTTGCAATCCAGTTGATATGAACAGGGTATGGCACTAAGCCCAAATGGATTCCTCTTGTGAATGAACAGTAATGAAAACCAGGATATGGGAAATACATCCCTCTTGGTGCTACGTGATATCCTAGCTGCCTTCAATGCTATTAATCATGGGATCCTTCTGGATCAGCTTGAGAAGTTGGAAATGGGAGAACAATATTGTAGTGGTTTTCTTCTTTCCTCCAAGGATAGTTTCATCAGTTACGGTGGAGTGAGAAAGCTATAAGGTCTTGTATTTATTTTAAATGCATAAAATTTGGGTTTTGATAGTTTGCACTAGAAAACTTGCTTTGTTAATGGTGACTTCTGAGTACTTTTCCTTTGTATACTATACCAGGGGTCCCCAACCCCTGGTCCGTGGACCAGTACCAGGCTGTGGCATGCCAGCAACCAGTCCGCACAAACAAGCAAGGCCCCATCCACAGGATGCAGGCAACACATGCCCCCTCCAGTCCACGGAAAAACCTCTCTCCATGGAACTGGTGCCTGGTGCCCAAAAGGTTGGGGACCTCTGTACTATACTATATATTCAATTGAACTGGTACCGTATTTTCCGGCGTATAAGATGACTTTTTAACCCATGAAAATCTTCTCAAAAGTCGGGGGTCGTCTTATACGCCCAGTCGTCTTATATGCCGGAAAATACGGGTACATAAATCAATCGAGTGCCCCCGTTCTTGCAAAGCAACTTCAAGCCTCCTTAGTACAGTCCTCCCTCCCTTCCCACCCCCAAGAGCCTCTAAGCCCCTTCCCCTCCCCTTTGCAAATGCCAGACCCTGGGAGCGGCGGGAAGCCCCTCACCCTCACCCAAGCGGCATCTGAGCATAAGCAGAGCGCGCCCTGCTACCCACTGTCTCTCCCGGCAGCCCAGACAGTGGTACTTGGCGGCCTGGCGCCCCTCTCGCCCGCAGACCACGCAGCGGCCCTCGCCAGCCGGCCTTGGCATGGCTGCCCCAAGCCTGGCTCTCCAACACGTCTTCCGGGCCCACCTGGCCAACTGCCTCCCGGGCGGGGCTTGGCTCCAGATGCGGCGGCTGCTCCGTCTGCAAATGCACTGTCAAAGCTGGATCACGCTCGGCTGTGCAGGCTGCTGAAAAGCAGGGACTCGGAGTTCCCGCGATGGTTGCGGCTTCTGGCGTGCCATTTGCAGAGTCTGGCCTGGAAGAGCGCATCGTGTGAACGCAGCTCTTGTGTGTATTCCAAAGGGTGGGTGGAAGGAAAAACCCCTTTGGGCTTCAAAAGGGCGGCTTTGCACCATCTGCATCAGAGAGGGCTGAATCAGGCTTCGCCCGCTACGAGGTTAAAAGACGAGACCCCGTAGCCTTTGCTGGCCGGCCTTCTGACTCTCAGCCACTCACCCTGTGTGAACACCAAGTGAGAGCTGTATTGAAGGCTGTGAATCCCAGCAAAGCCGCAGGCCCAGATAGGGTGCTGGGGATAGTGGTCAGGAATTGTGCCGATCAATTAGCAGGGGTCCTGACAAGGATTTTTAACATCTCCTTGCAAACAGCATGTGTACCATCATGCTTGAAAGCAGCTACCATTGTCCCAGTCCCCAAGAAAACTGCAGTTGAGTGCCTGAATGACTACAGACCTATTGCATTAACATCTGTAGTCATAAAATGCTTCGAAAGATTGGTTCTCCAACATCTTAGGACATGCCTCCCACTGGACTTTGATAAACATCAATTTGCCTACAGGGGAAATAGGTCGACAGACAATGCCATAGCTACTGCTTTACACTCTGTAGCAAGTCATCTCGAGAAGCCTGGAAGTTACGTCAGGATGCTTTTTGTTGACTACAGCTCGGCTTTCAACACCATTTTGCCGAGCATTCTCATCGAGAAGCTGACTGACTTGAAATTCTCCCCCGCCATCTGCGATTGGATTCAAGACTTTCTTAGGGATCGGTTACAAACAGTGAGGGTCGGCTCTGCTTTGTCCACCCCCCTGAAGCTTTGCACCGGCATGCCACAGGGCTGTGTGCTTAGCCCCTACCTGTACTCTTTATACACTTATGATTGTGTATCATCTGACCCATCCACTGCGATAATCAAGTTCACAGATGATACAATTGTGGTGGGTCTTATTACAGGTGGGGATGAGACAGCATATAGGGCGGAGGTACAAAAACTATCCATATGGTGTAGTAACAACAACTTTCACCTAAACATCGGCAAGACGAAAGAGATGGTGTTAGACTTCCGGAGAAAAAAGGAGGAACCTGCCCCACTTTACATCGGAGAGAACTGTGTAGAGAGAGTTTCCTCCTTTAAATTTCTGGGAGTCTACCTCTGTGAAGATCTGACCTGGAAAGTTAACACAACTCAGGTGGCTAGAAAGGCTCAACAGAGGCTTCACTTTCTTAGGGTCTTGCGGAAGAACAGGGTAGAACAACAGCTAATGACCCTCTTTTACCGGTCTACTATAGAGAGCGTCCTCTCGTATGGTATTGTGGTTTGGTATGCTGGTCTGACAGCCGCGGATAGGAAAGTATTACAGAGGGTAGTGAGCACAGCACAAGACATTGTGGGCTGTTCCCTGACACCACTGGATGACATCGCCAGGGCTCGTTGCCTTGGAAGAGTGAGGAAGATTTTCAGGGATGACTCACACCCTGGACAGTATCTCTTTACTCTCCTACCATCCGGTAGGAGATATAGGAATATAGCCAGCCGTACCAACAGGCGGAAAAATAGCTTTTATCCGTGGGCTGTTAGGCTTTTAAATGGGACATAATCTTATGCAGAATTGACTTGGGATGCCGGTGTGTGGTGTAGTTGGTTCACATAGTGTGGTGGGATGGAGGGTTTGTTGTCACTGTGTGTTGGGGGGAGAGAGCACGGGGGGAGGCTCAGCTAATCTCAATGTACACATGTTGTACTTTGACAATAAAGGTTTATTATTATTATTATTTGCAGCTGGATTTAGCCGGAGGATAAAACATACAAAGAACAGTTGCTGGAATTGGGTATGTCTAGTCAAGGGGTAGGCAACGTTGGTTCTTTTATGGATCGTAGACTTCAACTCCCAGAATTCCTGAGCCAGCCAGGAATTCTGGGAGTTGAAATCCACATAGCCGTGTTCCAATATCTCAGGGGCTGCCCCAAAGAAGAGGGAATCAAGCTATTCTCCAAAGCACCACAAGGCTGGACAAGAAGCAACGGATGGAAACTAACCAAAGAGAGAAGCAACCTGGAACTAAGGAAAAACTTCCTGACAGTGAGGACAATTAACCAGTGGAACAACCTGCCTCCAGAAGTGGTGAATGCTCCAGCACTGGAAGCTTTTAAGAAGAGACTGGACAGTCATTTATCTGAAATGGTATAGGGTTTCCGGCATATAAGATGACTTTTTAACCCATGAAAATCTTCTCAAAACTCGTGGCTCGTCTTATACGCCCAGTCATCTTATACGCCGGAAAATAAGGTACTTTAAATCAGAAATGGCAAATCAGGTGAGCTAGAAATGTCTTTCTGTGAAAGACAGGTATAACAGTGAAAGGTATAACTGTGATCCTATTTAATCTCAAATTAACCTTTAACTTCAGAATTCAATTACCTACATTGTACCTTGGCTGTCCAAAGCTATCTACAAATTAACATTTGCAGAATGATTCTTTTCACATTTTATAATGAGGAAATCAACAGCAACCAAAGCAACAAAAATGTGTAAGACGTTTGTTCCATGTAGAATTAACAATGAGCCCAATGACAGTCTTGATAAAAAGAAAAACAATAGGATGGAAAGTAGCAGAATAGGGCAGCAAAAAATGACAAGACTGATGATCAGATGTACATTTCAGGCTGAACAAATATCAGTACAGCATCAAGGACTTAAAGATTAATGGATACAGCTAGACCACACAGAAACACTGACATCAACCATTAACACATAAAACATCTGCAAAAAAAAAAAAAAGAAAATCAACCCAAAACTGAGAAACAAGCTATTGGATTTAACACTAACATGGCAAGAGAAAAATAAACCAGATTTGGTGGCAAATATCTCCAGTTGCTTCTTTCCCCTTTGGACCATTGAATCTTTCAGAAATGGGTGAACCACAGTTGAGGAAATGACAATCAAATTATTTGCAGTATTAGAAATATCACTGTTACTGAACTGAGTGGATCCAAGAAAATGTATAACAGTCATATTTCTCAATAAAAATGAACAAAATCAGGACCACCTTAAAGTAGCAGGAAAAAATGGCCTTAAAAAAACATTGTAGAAGGGGATGAGCAGGAGGCCAGTCAACATGAATAGAGCATGTTCGTCCATAAAGCTGCAGACTTGTTGAACAACTAGCACATATTCTCCTAAGTATAAATATGATGCTGAAACTGGAGAAAGAAGAAAACCCTCAGTGATTTAGCCAAGAGAGCACCAATTACAAAAGAACAGTGGGATAGGAAAAGCTAGAGATCCATCCTCTCACATTTTTATGGATTTCTCAAAATTCATAAATTGTACATACCGCTTAGTCCAGTATGTCATTATTGGAAACCATCATATACAACTTAGCCATCGATTTCACTTAAAAAAAACTGGAGACTCTATAGGTGTGAGTGAATGTGCAGTTAATCCACCTTTAAACTACCCCAAAAAAGTATTAACTGTTGAGGAACATAAAGTTATGATCTCAAGGTGAAGGTTTTTCACATCCATAGATTCAAAAGTATCCATTGAAGCCTTACAATCAAATACAAAATTTGAAAAACCTAGATTAACGGAATTTTTCATCACTTACTTTCAGTTTGATGAGCAGATATACAAACAAATCCACAAGTACAGTCCAAATATGGATCTATCGTGTGGATGACACTTCTGTCATAATCACAAAGGAGAATTGAAAATACAATCTATAACATACAATATTAAATGGAATCAAATGCACAAGCTAAGAGAAAAACAATAACAGACTATCTTACTTAGATATTATCATCAGAGGAAACATTGGCAGACTTCAAATTCAGATGTAGCAGAAGCAACACATACAAGGCAAGAGTTGCATTACCAGAGCAGCAGTCCAACTGTCCACAAAGAAAACTACAAGGTTACTACTGGGATGAATAAAAAACACACTGCAGCAGACTTCATCACATCAAAACAATGGAAATTCATGCAACTTCATAAGAACATGTCTTTCTTTCTGCAAGTAGCTTTCTGTGCAGCCAATATACAATATAGATATAGAAAATGCGGATATAGAAAACCTCCACATCTATATTGCAAGCATTTATTTGAGTCCAAATCTGGCCCTCAAATCTTCAAGAAATACTGCTAGCCTGCAAGCAAGATCTGGTGGGTGCACAAAATAATCAAAGTAATAGAAAACAAAGAAGCTAAAGTACATTGGGACTTTAGAATTAAAAAAGACAGGCACCTGCCACATAACATTCCAGTCTTATCAACTGTCGATAAGAAGGACAAAAAAAATCTGGATAGTGGACATGGCAGTACCTGGAAACAGCAGAAAAGAAGAGAAAGAACTAGAGTAGATAACAAAATACAAGGACCTGAAAATAGAAACAGAACGACTATGGGAAAAGACAGCAAAAGTAGTACCAATCGTGATAGGCTCCTTGAGTGCAATCCCAAAACATCTGGAGCACCACTAGGAAACCATTAGCATTGACAAAATCACCATCAGTCAATCATAAAAGACAGCTTTCCTTGGAACAGCTTACTTCCAGTGGTGACAGCTTTAATATCATCAAGCAACAATATCTTCCTACCCCAGGTCTTTGAGAAGGACTCAATAGGTGGACATGTGGCTGAACATGTGGTTGACTGTGCAACCAGCCTTACTAATACATCAAGACAGTGATCGAACAAAAACTTTTTTTAGAGATTCTCAGTTTATTCTCAGCAGGAAACTACTTGTATACATTTCTTTTTGGAGCAGAGTATAAGGGCAATTGACTGAAAGCTCAGCATTTCACCATCTTTGTTTATTCAAATTAAATAGTTCAACCTCTTAACTTGCAGCTGTATGGCACAGTGCTTATAGTTTAGGCCTTGGTAAATACTTTTATTTAGAAATTAACCATAGGAAGATTTTCCCCCCCAACATTAATAGGGAAGGTACTGCTGATGAAGTATCCATTATTACAATTACAAAGCACCATCCAGAATAAATTATCATCACAATACATTTGAGACACACCTTCCCCTGTGAAATATTTTCAAGGAGGATAAATCATTTCACACTTCTTTAGTATTCCAATAGCAGCCATGATTCTCTGTTCCTATTAGTACCTTAGGATCTCTTTTTTTTCCATTCAGTGAAATCTTTTAGGGCCAAAAGGTTTTTTTTTCTGACACATTGACAGGCTACAGATTCACTATGGAATTTTTCCTGATATGATCAGCAGCAGCATCAGAGCATAGGATGAACTGAAGATGATAAAATTTATGGCACAGAGTTCAAGATACAGTATTGCTTTATATGTTTGATTTCGGGTTTTTCTTTTTTTGTAATGCACTGATATATATATACCGGTGGAGCTCCGGATGGCTCCCGACCTTCGCTCCTTCCAACGTGACCTAAAAACATACTTATTTGAACAAGCCGGCCTGGTCTGATGGGTTTGGCTTTTTTTAATATTAACTGTATTAATTTTATTGGAATTGGGCTGTATTATTTAATTCTTTTTTAACTTTTGTATGTTGTATTTTTACTATATTTGCCCTGTACATCGCCCTGAGTCCTTCGGGAGAAGGGTGGTATAGAAATTAAATTATTATTATTATTATTATTATTATTATTATTATTATTATTATTATTATTATTATTATTATTATTATTATTATTATTATTATTATTATTATTGTGTGTGTAAATTATTCAAATTGCTAATAAAGAATTTTTTAGGGAGGCTGAAATGATCATTTCGAACTTCTTATGTTCTCATCAGTCAGTCATACCCTTTTTATCTGAGATTCAAACCTGGGTTGATTATATATTAGGCAGTTGCTTTAACTTCCTGAGCCACAGGTGAAAAATTCTTTATTAGCAATTTGAATAATTTACACCTAGCAAGGTAGTCTAAATAGTTAACAAGCATTATATATATATATATATATATATATATATATATATATATATATATATATATATATATATATATATATATATATATGTATGTATGTATGTATGTATGTATGTATGTATGTATGTATATGTATATGTATATGTATATGTATATGTATATGTATATATGTATATATGTATATATAATTTCTGCTAGGTCCAAGTTTACCAACATTAAAATTGCTGTTTTACCAAGTCTAAATATGTTCTTTGTGCATTTACTAAGAAAAATGAAGAAAATAATGAAGTCTATAATTGTTTTAGAATTAGCATTTTACATGCAATTATGCATTGTTCTAATTATTTTGTCAAACATTTTTTCCTGTCATTACTGTAGTCTTATATTAAATATTGCTTATCTCATAGAACACTCTCAGTTCATCCTTTTTTTTAAAAAAAAGTGATTTATTTTCTAAATCATACAGATTTTTAAATTGAAAATACAGCATAGAAAATTTTATAAATGGTTTATAAACAGTATAATTATATAGTTTAATCACTATTGAATTCTCAACTTCCTCAGCCAGTTCAGAAATGCTCTACTTTTGTTCTGAAGACAATATGTTTGTCCAGTTTCTTCACCAGTGTCTTTACATTTTCAACGACGCATTCTAATACACATATAGAAGAATCATATAGCTGGTTGTTCTTCGAAAATTTTTAAAATTAGTATCGCAGGAAGATGCTGATATTTACTTGGGGCACATTCTCTTGAAATCACTTAGATTTCTCTCACTATGAATATTTAAATATATAATATTTGGATCTGCAGTAACAGACTTGCATATTTACACAAGCCTGTGAGCGTAAATGTCCTAAATGACTGCATGGCAGGCTGTATACATATGATATTGGAACCTGTAGAGTGCAGTATAGCAATGTATTAAACATATTTAGACTTCCATTCATGGGATTAAGCACATTCACTTGTGCACTGTGTGGCACCTTGAGGGCAGCATTGATCAATCAGTTCCAGCTACTATCCCCCCCCCCCCTTTGTTCATTCACAAGTCTCCAGAATTCAGTGGCTTCTGCCTTAGCCCTTTTAAAGGCAAAAAAACAAAACAAGAAGAAGGTGCAGAACCGTTCCAGCTTTGACACTAGAGAGGAGCAGGTTTTCTTATTTGCAATTTGGGATACGTAATTGCTTCTACATAATGGTGCTATGATACATTTAATGGAAACTCTTTTTATGGGCCGTTTTACTGCACTTCGGCATTAAATACACACAGGTGCCCTAAATGTACCATTAAACCATTAAAGGTAGTTGTGTGCAAGTTGCATTAGGAGTCCTGAATCTGTCAGCTACCATATAATATTTAACAGCTAATTCCTTTGCTTCCCCATCTTAATGGAAACTCCTATTGTGTCTTCTGTTCCCCTAAGGGACTTACCTAATTGTCTCCTCTGATGAATTTTCAATGTATGTTCCTGGGAACAGGGACCACCCTTATTATGCTTTTGCCAAATTCTCTCTGTGCCTTGTATCTGCCTGAACTGTGCCACTTTCACAAAAGAAATACAAAATCTGAGTAAGCAAAAATGATACGTTAGCTTAATTGCTTCACTTATCAATGCTTCTCTTCTTCCTACTTACTAAAGGAGGATTCCCAGTGGGATGCCAAAGCTATATGTCCTCGTTCCATACTTATTCATAGACCTAATCTGAGATTCACTGTGTCTTTCAAATGTGAACCATTTTGTGGAAGAAACTCAATTTACCTCACATTTTAAATCAACATAGGTAGCGTGGGAAACTGCTTTGAGCCTGGCAGAGATTGGATCTGAGTTATGAAGGAGTAAGGATGAGATGTACTTATTTAAACTCTTATCTATCACAGTCTGGGAGACAGAAAATCTTCTAACGTGTGTTTGTCCATACATTATTAGCAGATACCAGCTACAAGATGGCATGCGATAAACTTATGCCTTTTGTTCCCCACCCACTAGCCCAATCCTGACTTAGCAATGCTGTGGAATGTTTAAAAAATAATCAATAATGCCCATTCTTTTCTAATCACGGATTGCTGAGTCTATAGTTTTGCCAGCCTTTATATGGAATTGCCACTACAACCATTGCTTAATAGCAAATATAATAGGTATACAATTCCTCTTCCTCTTGCAAATCACCAATGTGTGATTTATTTCCTGGATGTTGCACTGTGTAGATCAGTTGGAATAAACCATAACGAGAACTCGTAAATAAACTGACTGTAAAAGAAAAAAATCCCCTTTTGAGGTATTCCAAAGGAATAACCAAGGATATCAGCCCTGACTGTTCTTTGGAAGGACAAATTACTAAAGCTGAAAGTCAAATACTTTGGCCACCAAAGGAGAAGAGAGGACTCCTTGGAAAAGGCCCTGATGTTGGGAAAGACTGAAGGCAAAAGAAGAAGGGGATGGCAGACGATGAGATGGTTCAATAATGTCATGGATGCAATGAACATGAATTTGGGCTAACTCTGGCAGACAGTGGAAGACAGGGGAATTGTGCTGTGGTCCATGGAGTCGTGAAGATTCAGACATGACTTAGCAACAAAGCAACAAACAACAAAAGCAACAACAACAAAAGAATAATCATTGCACTGATCTTGTGTAATTTGGTCACCAGAAAAAAATGCAATGTAGATGAGTGATATTCAGCCAAGACCTTCAGGTAGAAGAGTCACTAGACGCCTTTATAGCACAATTGTGATTACTATTTTGCAGTGTCTGAGTCATTGCATTTTTCCACAAACTTCAATTTACTGCTAGTGACCCTATCAAGTATAATTAGCTAATTATCACTTTTTAATTGGGATGGTGTAGATGCACAGATTATCCACGAATGTTTCTTCAGCTTGAACTCACGTCCACAGAATGTGATGTATGTTTTTATATATACTAAAATCCTGGCTTTTTTCTTTTAGACAGATTGTGTCTGCTTTAGAAGTATAAAATCTGTACAGTTGAAAGTTGGTGAACTTCTGTTCAGGCAGCATGGCTTGTAGAGCATATTATTGTGTATTATCCAGGTATAAGTGAAGCCTTTAAGATCCTATTGTCTCTTTGTAGGTTTCTCTCTAATTACTCCATGCAAAGGGAACGCCTTTGCAAGTTTCCATCTTGAAGTATTTTATCCTAGGCTCTTCACCAAAACAAGGAAGAGAGGGGATAATTAATAATACAGAAAAGTGCGAACGTTTTGCTCCATCTGTCCTTCTCCCTAATTTTTCTTTTATGCAGGGGTATTTATTCATGTGTTTTGGTGTGGAAGAGCATTTCAGAAGATAAGCCGTTATAATTGTGATCGAACAGTGAAAGAAACTTCCTATCCATGCATCCATTTTCATCCCTTGCTTGCTCCCATTGAGGGGCAGCTAACTCACTTTGTAAACAAAGTTGTAAAACCTGTGCCTTTCTGGTTATGAGGTGGTCCCTCTACAAGTCTAGGGCTTCGGTGTTTGTGTTTTCCTGTCAGGGCCTTTCCGAGATTTGTATAGCCCTTTGCAACAATGCTCAGCTGATGACCACTGGAGATCTCTTAGCTAGCTGGGAAAAACCTTGCAATATCTAGATTTTTGCAGTTTTTCAGGGAATCCCCTCAGCTGCAGAGAGCCAAGGATCTCAGTTTGTCCCACATGATGATTAAACCTCAGCTAAGATACTGTGATAGGTAGCCAGTCAGCCTCAACCACCTTTCTTATGCATCTGATTACCTGGCAGTGATTATGGTACAGCAATTATCAGTTTTGACCACATTTATGCGTGTTAAAGTTTAGTGTGCATTTCTCTTTTGTAACTGCAGAAGAACTATTCTCTCTGTTGGATGCTGATGGAAAAGTAACCCTAGCCTATAGTCCCAGGTTCTCATACCGAGGATGGCACCTGAAGGAGCAGGGGTGCTAGAGCGTAATTAGTGTATAAAGCCCTGCCAGCAATTCTTGTTTGAACAAGTGAGAGGGACTTTGGAGAGGTGCTTTATGTATTCCTCCATTTCATTTCTCTTATTGCAAGCTATCCAAGCATGATATATCGATATATAGCTATCTCTCTGAAAAAAAATTAGACCAGCAGTCGGTGCTGGCAGGGCATGAAAGCAGGTTAAACTGAACAGTATGCTCATATTTTGTAGCTCATCTGATTCTCTGGATTCAATCAGACCTCTTCTGCCTCCAGTCTCCCATTAATCAGCTGCTACTTCTGCAAGTGGGTGGGCATGTTCATTTTTCATTTGAATTTATTTCGGTATTTATAAACACTTTCGTGTAAAATCATGCTCAGCTATTGTACAGAAGACCAATAGTTGCTCTGTGATCCTATTGATTATATGTGGTAGTAGCATCACCTGATTAATCTTCTCCATTCTCTCCTCTGTGGCCAGTAGTCACTATCCTCTGATGGTGTCTTCTCCGTGTCCTTACTGGTCATTTCCTACTCCATACTTCACCATACAATGCTTTGTGGGTATCTTAGATTAAAATTTCCAGTAGTTTAGAGGTCCACAACATGAAGAAAGATGAATCCCTTGCAGCCCTTCAGTGGGCTATTTCCTGCCATAAAACATCTATTTCTTAATAGTAAACATATCCCTATTTGGAACTCCTTTGTAATCTGTGATGCCTTTGATATGTACAATCTGATGAAATAGATGAGGTGCCTCTTAGGAAGGTATACCTATGGGCTTGTGCCGTGTCCTCCGCGATTCCTTTGTGAGTCTGGGGAGGCATGGCCAGCTTGGAAGGTTGTCAGCATCTCATTTTGGAAGGAGTGATATTGGCAGCCTAGAAAGATGCTCTGGTACAGCACTATTAAAGATCTGGTGTCTTGATATAAAGGAATTTGGGGTGCTTTGGGGGATGAGGGAAAGAGACACTGCCTAGGAAGCAATCATACAAGGGAAGGGGGAGTCTCAAAGGCTTTAACGGTCAGAGAAGAAACTTAGGAAGGATCCACCCTAATGGGTTACACTGTTAAAAGTGGCAGTGGGAAGTTTCTACCTTCAGACTTGCATGATTCTGCTAATGTAGCCACACAATAAACTAGATTTAGCTCATATAGTTGTGTTACCTGCCTGGCTTCCCTAGGCAGCCAGACACTTGGATAATTATTAACTGGTCTCTGATTTTCCCTTTCACAGGAAGAATCCAGATATGTTGGGTTAGGGGACACCTTTTAGTGGATTATCTTGATCCTTTTCAGTCGGGATTTAAGTTTGGGCATGGGACAGAGAAAACGTTGGTTGCCATAGTTTAATGTAAATAAATAAATAGTGGAGTGACCCTTGCTGACACCTGGATGTGGAGAATCCATCACTCCTGTCCTTTTAGACCAGGGGTGTCCAACTGGCAGCCCGCAGGGCGGATGCATCATGCACAGGCCACACCCACCCCAGCTC